>NC_071635.1:22592-110091 GCF_014839835.1 Dryobates pubescens | reverse complement strand
ATTTAACCCTCCTAAACACCGGGGGGGATTCTTCAGGGAACATTTTAGCTCAATCACAGCACTTATTTGTCTGCTATTACTGTCTGTAAAATTTTGCCAGTGCTTCTGTGATAAAAAGGCTTTTATTTCTACTGTAGCTTGCAAGCTGGTGCCCGCTGTGGGAGCACCACTCTGTTGTTCACAGAGTGTTTTGTTGTTGCAAACTTGGGACAAATGTGAGGCTGAGGTGAGTTACTCTCTTTAGAAGTGTCTGCTCAGCCATCCTCTTCCTGGATCTCTTGGACAGAAGAAAGGTTTGTCCCCCTCTGTTTGCAGTGCCCTGATGAGGACTTGTACCGACACAGGCTCAGAAAGCTGAAACCACCGAAGGGTTTAATGGATGAGAGCAAAGCTCAGCCATTTGCTGAAGGTGCAAACCTTACCCTGAAGGCTGCCCCCAGCTCGGGGTGATAAAAAGAACAGGAGGGTAGCCACTCAGCTGTCTCTGTCTTTCCTTCCGTGATGCCATGTGGGGGTGGGCAAGGATGCAGCAGAGGAGCAGTGAGGGAGGGGCGGGGGGCAGCCTCCCACAAAGGCTGCTTGCAGACCTCGGTGCTTGAAATGCCTGAACGTTCTTGGAGGGGAGGGAAAGCCCTGGGGAAGTGTAAGTGTGAGTGTGAGGTGTTCCAGCAGAGGAGAAGCTGTGCTGTTTATCGAGAGATTGCAGAAGGACAGCGATTTGTACGCAGCAAGGCTTTGACGTGACTCCCCCTGGATCTCCAGAATTGAAAAGCACAGCCTGAGCAGACCACACAGGGCTTGAACTGGAAACAGCAATATCAACAGTGTCTCTCTCAGTTAAAACAGTGATTGGCTTTTGTGTGTGCTTGTGGTGTGATGTTTTTTCTTCGAATGGAAAAAGCCCTGAAGGGAGCTCAGCTAAGCTCCTCCCCAGGGGCAGGAGCTGCCCCAGACCTGCTGTGTTGGGAGTCTGTTACAGGGGTCTGCTGTTATCTAAAGTGGGCCTGGGGGGTATGAAAGGGGAATTTGGGGGTATCTGAATGGTTCTGAGGGCCTCTGCAGGGGCCCGAAAGAGTTGGGGGGGGGGGGAGGGATAGGCTCAGGTGTCTCTGTGGAGTTCCAGGTTTTGGGGTCTTGCAGGAGCTGGGGAGTTCTCACTCTGGGTTTTAGTGACCTGCAGCCCTGGGATGGCCCAGCTTCGTCTCCCCCTGCATCTAAAGGTAAGCTGGGTGCACCTCAAGGGCTTCAGAACGTGACAAAGGGGGTCTCGGGACATGTAAACAGGACTGGAGGCACCAAGGCGGTTCTGACCTCACCAAGACACTGGTTGAGCAGTTTGCTTTCTTTTCTGACATTTTTGGGGTGAATCGAAGGGAGTGGGGGGATTCTGGGTGGAGTGATTCTGCCACGTGGGGCAGGGGGCTGCTGCAGCAGAGGAGCAGGTGAGCGAGGGCTGGGGGCACCCCCCTAAAGTGCTGAAAATTCTCGGAGGGGACCGCAGAATCTTTAAACCTGTAAGTACTGGGGGGAGGCGAGGCGGAGCCAAACCTCTGGTTTGCAGCTGGGGAGGGAGGAAGGGGAGCGAGTGCTGCGTAAGGCAGCTTTGGAAGCGACCCCCCGCGGCTGCCCACGGCCAGGGAGGTGCTCAGTGCTGCCACCCGGTGTGTAATGGCCGGCAGTGCAGCCGTGCCGCGGCGTGTGCCGCCCCGCGGGAGCTCAGTGCTGCCACCCGGTGTGCAATGGCCGGCAGTGCAGCCGTGCCGCGGCGTGTGCCGCCCCGCGGGAGCTCAGGGCTGCCACCCGGTGTGCAATGGCCGGCAGTGCAGCCGTGCCGCGGCGTGTGCCGCCCCGCGGGAGCTCAGGGCTGGCACCCCGTGTGCAATGGCCGGCAGTGCAGCCGTGCCGCGGCGTGTGCCGCCCCGCGGGAGCTCAGGGCTGGCACCCCGTGTGTAATGGCCGGCAGTGCAGCCGTGCCGCGGCGTGTGCCGCCCCGCGGGAGCTCAGGGCTGGCACCCCGTGTGTAATGGCCGGCAGTGCAGCCGTGCCGCGGCGTGTGCCGCCCCGCGGGAGCTCAGGGCCCGGCCCCGGCGTGTGCCGCCCCGCGGGAGCTCAGGGCTGCCACACGGTGTGCAATGGCCGGCAGTGCAGCCGTGCCGCGGCGTGTGCCGCCCCGCGGGAGCTCAGGGCTGGCACCCCGTGTGCAATGGCCGGCAGTGCAGCCGTGCCGCGGCGTGTGCCGCCCCGCGGGAGCTCAGGGCTGGCACCCCGTGTGTAATGGCCGGCAGTGCAGCCGTGCCGCGGCTTGTGCCGCCCCGCGGGAGCTCAGGGCTGCAGCCTTACTGCGCTGAATGCTTGAAATGCTTGAAAATTCTTAGGGGAAAAGGGGAGGGCGGAGAGAGTGACTCGAGCGTTGCTATGGATACAGCGCATGCGCCCTAGCCAGGCTCTGGTCGCGCCCCGGTCGTAGCGTCCCGGTCGTCGCTATGGATACAGCGCATGCGCCCTAGCCAGGCTCTGTTCGCCCCTCCCCGTGGTAGCGTCCCGCTCGTCGCTATGGATACCGCGCATGCGCCCTAGCCAGGCTCTGTTCGGCCCCCCCCCGTGGTATTGTGCCGCTCGTCGCTGTGGATACAGCGCATGCGCCCTAGCCAGGCGCTGTTCGCGCCCCTGTGGGAGCGTCCCGCTCGTCGCCATGGATACCGCGCATGCGCCGCAGCGGGGCCGGTCCCGCGCAGGCGCGCTCCTGGCCGCCTGTGGCGTGTTTCCTGGCGCGCACGGGGGTGCCGCCGTGTGCGCCTTTAGCACAGGAGCGGTCACGGACAGCCCTCGCCTCGGCTCCTGACGTCCTTCTGTGCCCGGCGTGCCTGTGAGCCGCCAGCCTTCGGCGGGGGATGGGGTCCCGGCGCATCGGGGAGGCTGTAGTGCGGCTTCCGGTCTCGCTGCCCGCCCGGCACTCCCGGGTGTGTTCCTCCCGGCGTCTGGAGGTGAGCTGGGGGCATCCGCACGGCTTTTGGGGGTGCCAGAGGAGGTCTGGGGGCACCTAAAAGGGTCTGGGGATATCTAACGTGCTCGTGGGGTCATCTGAAAGGCTCAAGGGTCGTGTACAGACAGCCGGGCACCTCCGAAGGACCCTTTGGGAGGTCTCTGCAGGCTCCCGTGGGAGCTGGGGGTGTCTCGGGGTGGGTTTGGGTTTGGATTTGGGTTTGTGCTTGTTTGCTAGCTGGCGAGTGGCCTCAGGGCTGTGCCGGACATGGAGTTCCTACTTAACAATAGAAATTAGTTTGTGGTTTGGTTGTTGGTATTTGTGTTTTTTCTTCTTGTTGTGCTGCAAAGATTTTGATGGGAATCTCTAGGTATTAAGTACAGCCAGAGCAAGGCTCTGATTGCCCTGGGAATGCAGGGAAAAGCTTTGGGGAATTAGAACAAAATGAGAAACTTTTCAGGTAAAGAAACAAGTGAGCAAGCCGTGGCCTTTGTCGATTCCTGTAGCTTTGATTGCAGAAGCCTCCATCTAAGCACATTTATTGTAGTGTCTTTTGCAGTGACTCAGTGCCATTCCTCTGTGCCACCCAGCCCATAACAGACATGCAGCTGGCAGTGCAAATGCTGCCCAAAAGGCCTTCCTACCTTCAAAACCGGTCCTCTGTCCTTCCCTCATCATGGCTGAGGAGTGCTGGTTCTTCTTAGCTTAGCTTTTTCCCCCCTCATTCCCCCCATTTATCTGCATTTTTTGCCCTTTTTCTTCTTCCAGGCTTATCTTGATCACAACTACTGTGGCCTGCTTTATATGGCAGCAGGTCAGGATAGGGAGCCTGGCAAAATGTGCTGCTGAAGAGAGAGAGGAGAGATGAAGGTAATGCTTGTCTCAGCCCAGGTAAGCATCTGAGGAAGCAGTCCCTGGGAGGGTTGTGGTCATCTCAGTCAGTAGACTCTGCTTTGAAGCATGCAGACAGCATACTTTTCACATCCTGAAAATGATCTAATCTGTAGCTGTTGATTCCTCTGTGAGGCTTTAAGCACTCTCCCTGCTTGCAGCTAAGTCCAACACTTGAGCAACGTTTTACTTCAGATGACGAGCTCAGAGCCAGTCAGAGCGTGCCTTTTCTGACTAGTGTAGCATTCTGAATCCTCCCCTGTACAATCTTAGGATGTGCTCCCCGTGCTCCTTTCTGCCTTCTACCCAGCTGCCCAAGTCTGGGTGGAAAAACTCACTCAAGAATATAAACCCCAAAGTTTTGAAAGGCTAGAACCAGGCTATTTGTGCAATTGAAACTGTTGTGTGTGGAGGATGTCCCTGCTCGCTGTAGGGGCTTGGACTAGATGACCTTGGAAGTCCCTTCCAACCCCACCCCTCCTGTGATTCCTTTTGGGGAGCTGCAGAGAGCAATGAGGTCTCCCTTCAGCCTCCTTTTCTCCAGACTAAACAGCCCAGCGCCCTCAGCTGCTCCTCAGCCCTGTTCTCCAGACCCTTCCCCATTACAAACAACATGATTGCTGAGGAGAGGGTGGGAAGCAGTTTGTTGGCTAAAGAAGATGGCAATAGATTGTAGGACTGGGGATATAATCCCATGCTCCTTGTTGAAGTGTTTAAATTGTCCTTTAGTACTAAGTACTACTGAAATAAACTTTAGGTAGCCCATCTGAGCAGGAGAGCTTTTGGTTGAAGCAGAGGGAGCCTGGGTAGTGAAAACGTTTTACAGCTTTCAGGGTAAAAGAAATCTTGACCTCATCATGGAGCTCTTACTGGGAGGTAAGCTGTTTGCTGACAGAGGATGTTGGGTGTGTGGGGCCTGGCAGCGAGAGTTTTCCAAAGAGGAGCTCTAAGGCCAGCTGCAAGGTTAGGTGTGGATTCTCCTGGGGTCTCACACAGCACGAGGCTGAGGATTCCAGCGGTCTGATTCCACAGCTGCGTTTTCTTCTCTCTGCTTGGCTGACAGGATGACCTCACTAATGAAGAGAGCGACCTTACCAGAAGAGGAGACACAGTTTGACAGGCCTGGATCTGTGCTGGCCACCAGTGCTGTCGAGCAGCTGGGAGTCATCCACAGGAGTGTTCCGCCAGAGAGCCTTCTGCTGGGTGCGAGGGTAAGGGGTGCGCATGTCAAGGGCCAGTGCTTGAAACCTCACACTAGATCAGGCTGGCCAGAGCCTCCTCCAGCCTGGGCTTAAACACCTCCAGGGACGGGGCCCCAACCACCTCCCCGGACAACCCATTCCAGGGCTTCACCGCTCTCACGGGGAAGAACTTCTTCCTCACGTCCAGCCTGAACCTCCCCACCTCCAGCTTCAGTCCATTCCTCCTAGTCCTATCACTACCTGATACCTTAAGAGGCCCCTCCCCAGCCTTCTTGTAGGCCCCCTTCGGGTACTGGAAGGCCCCCATAAGGTCACCTCGGAGCCTCTCTTCCCCAGACTGAACAGCCCCAACTCTTTCAGTCTGTCCTCACAGGAGAGGTGCTCCAGCCCTCTGCTCGTCCTCGTGGCCCTTCTCTGGACACCTTCCAGCGAGTCCGTGTCCCTCTTGTAATAGGGGCTCCGGAACTGGAGGCAGTACTCCAGGTGGGTCTAAGCAGAGCTGAGTAGAGGGGGAAAATCACCTCCCTTGACCTGCTAGCCGCGCTTGTCTTGATGCAGCCCATGATCTGGTTGGCTTTCTGGGCTGCAAGTGCACATTGAGAGCTCTTGTTGAGCTTCTCGTCCACCAGCACTCCCAAGTCCCTCTCCTCAGGGCTGCTTTCCAGCCAGTCCCTGCCCAGCTTGTGTTGGTGCCTGGGATTGCCTCGACCCAGATGCAGGACCCTGCACTTAGTCTCGTTGAACCACCTGAGGTTGGCTTGTGCCCACCTCTCCAGCCTGTCGAGGTCCCTCTGGGTGGCATCCCTTCCCTCCAGCTGTCTGCTGCACCACACAGCTCAGTGTCATCGGCAAACTTGCTGAGGGTGCACTCGATGCCGCTGTCCATGGCACCCACAAAGATGTTGAAGAAGCCTGGTCCCAGGGCTGACCCCTAAGGGACTGCGCTTGTCCCTGGCCTCCCCTGGGACACGGACCCATTGACAGCCACTCTTTGGGTGCTGTGTGTTCCCTTTGACCTCCCTGGCTAGATTCAATTCTAACTGTGCTTTGGCTTTCCTGCCCAGGTCTCTGGCTGCTCGGGCAGCTTCCTTACACCCCCCCGTTCTAGCTGTCCTTCTCCTCCACTTCCTGTAGAGTTTCCTTTTAAGTGCTAGTGTGTCCAGCAGCTCCTTGCTCATCCAGGCAGGCCTGCTAGCATTCTTTCCTGCTTTTCCCTTTGTTGGTATCCATTGCTCCCGGCCACAGAGGAGGTGGTCCTTGAATACTGACCCGCTGTCTTCTGGTGGTGACCAGCAGACTGGTCAAAAAGGCCACTGGCATCCTGGCCGATATCAGGAACAGTGTGGCCAGCAGGAGCAGGGAAGTGATTCTGCCCCTGCACTCGGCCCTGGTTAGGGCACGCCTTGAGTCCTGTGTCCAGTTCTGGGCCCCTCAGTTTAAGCAAGGTGCTGAGTTGCTGGAAGGTGTCCAGAGAAGGGCAACAAAGCTGGGGAGGGGTTTGGAGCACAGGCCTGTGAGGAGGGGCTGAGGGAGCTGGGGTTGCTTAGCCTGGAGAAGAGGAGGCTCAGGGGAGACCACCTTGCTCTCTACGTCTCCCTGAAGGGAGGTAGTAGCCAGGTGGGGGTTGGTCTCTTCCCCCAGGCAAGCAGCACCAGAACAAGAGGACACAGTCTCCAGCTGTGCCAGGGGAGGTTTAGGCTGGATGTTAGGAAGAAGTTCTTCATAGAAGAGAATAGAATAGACCAGGTTGAAAGAGAGATTGGCCTTTGGAATGTGCTGCCCAGGGAGGTGGTGGAGTCGCCGTCACTGGAAGTGTTTAGAAAGAGACTGGATGAGGCACCCAGTGCCGTGGTTTAGTTGATTAGATGGTGTTGGAATGGAGTAGAATAGAATAGACCAGGTTGGCAGAGCCCTTCAAGATCATCGAGTCCACCGCCACCTAATCAACTAACCCATGCAACCAAGCACCCTATCAAGTCTCCTCCTGAACACCTCCAATGATGGTGAGTCCACCACCTCCCCGGGCAGCCCATCCCAATGGGCAATCACTCTCTCTGTGCAGAACCTCTTCCTAACCTCTAGCCTAAACCTGCCCTGGTGCAGCGTGAGACCGTGTCCTCTTGCCGGGCCCGGTGACGATCAAAGGTCTTTTCCAGCCTGGCTGATTCTCTGTTCTTGTTTCGCTCTTCTTCTCGTGCATGAATTGTCAGTTCCAAGCACTCGAGAGGAGTGATGTGATGGCTGTGCTGCAAACCATCAGACCGGGGATCGAAAGGCAACGTCCTGTGGCTTGGACGTATCGGGATATCCCAGGAACCTCTGTGCCGCCAGGCACTGGGACTGAAACTCAATCCAGATGCTGCAGGTTGGTTCCCTTGAAAAATACACTTGGCACATGAAGAGTGGCCAAGAGACTTCCCTTGTTTCCTTTGTGGAAGGCTTTTGTTTGTCCCCCGACCCCGGGAGATTGTGACGGGGGCCGCGTTCCTCCCAGGCAGGCCGAGGCCGAGGCTGCCCTCGGCACCGGGCGTGCCGCAGGCGGAGCAGCGAAGCTGTGTTCCTGGCAGTTCTCTCCCCAGCTGGATCAGGACAAAGGTGCAGGCCGACAAGGACTTGCACTGACACAGGGTCAGAGAGCTGAAAGCACCAAAGGGTTTAATTTATTAGAGGTTTTCTTTGGCATCTGAAGGAGTTTTGTGGAGCCCCCTGAAAGGGTCTGGGGCAGTGTTAGGGGGATCTGGGGTCACCTCACGGCTGCCACCCCCATGCTGCCTGCTTAAGAGTGCCAGGACTCTTCCTGGAACCACTGGACGGAAGGAAGGTTTGTCTCTTTCTGTTTGCGGTGCCCCAGCAAGGACTTGCACTGACACAGGGTCAGAGAGCTGAAAGCACCAAAGGGTTTAATTGGTGAGAGCAACAGACTTGGTTGCTGCCGCCCGCTGCTAAGGGGTCTGAGCGGCCTCCGAATGGGGTTTGGAGGCAGGTAAGGGTTTCTTTGGGCGTGTGAAGGGGTTTTGTGGGCATCTGGAAGGGGTCTGGAGCCCCCTGAAAGGGTCTGGGATAGCGTTAGGGGGTTCTGGGCCGGTGTACCAGCGGGTCTGGGGACATTGGAAGCGTCTGGGGCTACCTAAACCGGAGCTGGGTGTATCAGACGGGGGGTTTGGGTGCATCAAAAGGGGTTTTGCGGCATCTAAATTGGGGAATCTGTGGGGGTCCTGAAGGAGTTGGGGGGTTCTCAGTGAGGTTTTGGGGTCTCTATGGAGTCCCTGTTGTGTGTTGGGTCTGTAGGATTTCAAGTGCCTGCTTGATACTATAAAGCAGTCTGTGGTTTGTTGGTTGTTTTATTTTCCTTGCCGTGCTGCAAAGATTTTGATGGGAATTTCTAGGTCTGAACTCCAGCCAGAGCAATCCTTCAAGTGCCCTGGGAATGCAGTGAAAACCTCTCGGGCATTGGTTCTGCTCTGTGACTCTAAAAGCTATGAACAGACACCCAGACAGCTGTTAACAGAGTTTCTTTGCGCATTCCAGGTCTGGTGTGTTCAGACTGGCAGGATCTTCCTGAGCTGTCCGAGTACAATTTCTGTTGACCCTTTTCAGCTTTTACGTCCAGTTTGCTGACTGAGGATGTTGGGTGTGTGGGGCCTGGCAGCGGTAGTTTTCCGAGGAGGAGCTCTAAGGCCAGCTACAAGGTTAGGTTTGGATTCTCCTGGGGTCTCACACAGCACGAGTCTCATGATTCCAGCGGTCTGATTTCACAGCTGCGTTTTCTTCTCTCTGCCTAGGTGACAGGATGACCTCACTAATGAAGAGAGACAGCCTGAGCTCTCCAGGAACCTTGAACCCAAGCAGCCAGTGCCTTCTGTGAGTACAAGCTGTCCTTGTTCAACAGGGAAATAGCTGAGAGCTGAAGCCAGCCCACACCACAATTCCCTCAGCTTCCTCTTCTGCAGATGAAACAATCCCAGTTCCTTCAGCCACTCCTCCTAAGACTTGTTATCCAGACCCTTCACCAGCTTTGTTGCCCTTCTCTGGACACCCTCTATCACCTCCATGTCCTGGGGAACACCGCTTGTGCCCGGCCGCCCGCCGGCTGGGTTTACCTCTGTTCCCCACCGCTCTTGGGGCCCAGTCATCCATCCTGTTCTGCTATCCAGCAATCCTGTTGAGAAACATAGAGCTGAAAAGAGAAGTAGCAGAGAAGGGGAGCTGAAGCTGCAAGGGTTGCAGTAGACTCAGTTCTTGTGGTACCCTCTGTGAGGCCCTAAGCCATTTGAACTGAGACAGTCAGGCAGCCCAGCTAGTGCAGCAGTGTCTTCTGGAGAGTCGGTGAGAGCCAATTCTATGGAGTTTGTTGAAGCGAGTGGCCAGTAGTCTACATGAACAATTGTCTTAGTGCTGGTACGTAGGAGGCTCTGAAGTGTGGTACTTGGAGAGCTCTGTTCATACTTGCCCTTCAGGAGGGGCCAGCTCTTTCATTGAACCCAGTGCTTTCACACCAAAAGAAGGGAACTCTTCTTAGTCCACAGAGCACATGGGCAGGGGAAAAGGACTTCAGCTGGTGAGGGGGCTTCTGCTGCAGTCCCTCTTCTTCATCACCTCCTTACTCCTTCAACTCTCATTCCCCATCTTCTTTTCAGAGACACTTGCTAGGGAAAGCATTAAAGTCCTGCCTTACAGCGAGCAGCAGGAAAACTTTCCCACCCGACGGTGGGATTGGGAGCAAGGTCCCCTGGTCACAGAGGGAGGTTAGGTTAGTGATGCAACACCTGCTTTTCACACATCTTTTGTGTCGGGCATGAGCACCTGAATGTCCTCTACAGTCCGTGCGATGGCCCTCAAGGTGACCTACTCTTACAGCCTTCTGTGGCACTCGGGTCAGAAGAACAGCCTGGTTGTTGCCAAGAGCCTCCTGTCCCCGAGACTGCTTTTCGCTGTCTGACAGGTGACTCCATCTGTTGGGGAAATGGCATTTCTCAGCATTGTGGTGTCACTGGTGGCTGTTGAGGATTAGACCAAAGGCCCAAGCCCAGCCCTATCTTCCTTCCTTTCGGTCGAGCGTTGGGCCTTGCCGGTTTCAAGTGGAGACCAAACCGGCAGGTGCAGACCAGCATACTCCCCAGGGTACTTCATCAGCTTTGTGTGGCTTAGGGGACTTCCTAAAGCGGAGCTTGTATGTCAGTGTGTTACAGCCCTCTATGAGTTTCCATTGACCTTCTTGACTTGTTCTCGAACTCGCTTCTGCTGTCGGCATCCAAAGTAAGCTGTAACAATGCATCCCGAGGTTTAGTCCTACGTTAAAGGAAAACCCCCAAATTAAACCCACTGCACTATAATTTCACCTAATGCTGCTGTAATTTCATCCAATTACAGTTTCTGTTGACCCTTTTCAGCTCTTACATCCAGTTTGCTGACAGAGGATGTTGGGTTTGTGGGGTTTGGCAGCGAGAGTTTTCCAAAGAGGAGCTCTAAGGCCAGCTACAAGGTTAGGTTTGGATACTCCTGGGGTCTCACACAGCACGAGTCTCATGATTCCAGCGGTCTGATTTCACAGCTGCGTTTTCTTCTCTCTGCCGAGGTGACAGGATGACCTCACTAATGAAGAGAGAGACCTTATCAGAAGAGGAGAGCCATCCACAGGAGTATTCAGCCAGAGAGCCTTCTGCTGGCTGTGAGGGTAAGGGGTATGCATGTGAAGTGCCTATGGTTGAAACCCCCCAGTCTGCAGCTGAGGCTGTGCTGGGTGGTGCTCGCAGGAGCTGTGTCATGTGAAACCGTCTGATTTTTGGGCTAAGCACAGCTGTAAAGAAGGCTCAGAGACCTGAGCTCTACAGGAACCTTGCACACAACCCACCAAGTGACTTCTGTGAGTATAAGCTGTCCTTGTTCAACATTGAAGTAGTTCAGAGCTGAAGCCAGACCACAGCATAATTCATTTCTGCTGTGATAAACAAGATTGGTCAGGGTGATTGCATTTAATGGGGAACTGGGAATGCACCTTCCCTGCTGATGGAAGCTGTGAATGGGAAAGAAATTCTTATTTCTTTGTCATGCTGGTGTGGTTTTGCTCACGTGTACCCGGACACTATAAATAGAGTTTTGTGCCAGTGTCAGTGAGGCTGCAGGAGCACTCGTTCAGCAGGGACATGGTTTTCATATGCTGACTTAGTGAGGGTGGTGGCCGTCTCCGGAAGCTTTTCATCAGAGGGAAGTTGCTCCTCAGCTTGTCTGCAGGGGAGTGTTTTATAGAATGATAGAACCGTTTGGGTTGGGAAAGGCCTTTCAGATTCTGGAGTCCAACAGCTCACAAACTCTACCAAGTCTCATGGCAAACCCTGTCCTTCAGCACTACAACTCTTCTAAGCAGCTGCAGGGGTGGGGATTCAACCACTTCCCTGGGGAAACTATTCCGGTGTTTGAGAAGCTTTCGGTGAAGAAGTTTCTTTAGTAGCCAACCTGAACATCCTCTGATACAACTTGAGGCCATTTCCTCACATGGGGGGGGGGACAATGAACACCAGAGTGAGACCCCCCCCGATGCTGCGAGACCCCAAAATGTAAGATCCCGGAATTCCACTGAAGACACCGGATGAAGGGGGGGAACACACTGAGACCATCAAAGGGTTTAATTGATGAGAGCAACAGACAGAAGACATTGGTGATTGCCAGTGATAAATGCACTGACTGCAAAGTAATCTCGGGGCTGTCAGTCCTGGGAGACATTCTCGGAGATGCAGAGCTGTGCAACAGCTTTAAGAGAGAAGAGAAAGGCAGCAAAGCTCAGCTGTTTGCTGAAGGTGCAGACCTTACCCAGAAGGCCGTCCCCAGGTCGGGGTGATAAAAAGAACAGGAGGGTAGCCCCTCAGCTGTCTCTGTCTTTCCTTCCGTGATGCCATGTGGGGGTGGGCAAGGATGCAGCAGAGGAGCAGTGAGGGAGGGGCGGGGGCAGCCTCCCACAAAGGCTGCTTGCAGACCTCGGTGCTTGAAATGCCTGAACGTTCTTGGAGGGGAGGGAAAGCCCTGGGGAAGTGGAAGTGTGAGTGTGAGGTGTTCCAGCAGAGGAGAAGCTGTGCTGTTTATCGAGAGATTGCAGAAGGACAGCGATTTGTACGCAGCAAGGCTTTGACGTGACTCCCCCTGGATCTCCAGAATTGAAAAGCACAGCCTGAGCAGACCACACAGGGCTTGAACTGGAAACAGCAATATCAACAGTGTCTCTCTCAGTTAAAACAGTGATTGGCTTTTGTGTGTGCTTGTGGTGTGATGTTTTTACTTCGAATGGAAAAAGCCCTGAAGGGAGCTCAGCTAAGCTCCTCCCCAGGGGCAGGAGCTGCCCCAGACCTGCTGTGTTGGGAGTCTGTTACAGGGGTCTGCTGTTATCTAAAGTGGGCCTGGGGGGTATGAAAGGGGAATTTGGGGGTATCTGAATGGTTCTGAGGGCCTCTGCAGGGGCCCGAAAGAGTTGGGGGGGGGGAGGGATAGGCTCAGGTGTCTCTGTGGAGTTCCAGGTTTTGGGGTCTTGCAGGAGCTGGGGAGTTCTCACTCTGGGTTTTAGTGACCTGCAGCCCTGGGATGGCCCAGCTTCGTCTCCCCCTGCATCTAAAGGTAAGCTGGGTGCACCTCAAGGGCTTCAGAACGTGACAAAGGGGGTCTCGGGACATGTAAACAGGACTGGAGGCACCAAGGCGGTTCTGACCTCACCAAGACACTGGTTGAGCAGTTTGCTTTCTTTTCTGACATTTTTGGGGTGAATCGAAGGGAGTGGGGGGATTCTGGGTGGAGTGATTCTGCCACGTGGGGCAGGGGGCTGCTGCAGCAGAGGAGCAGGTGAGCGAGGGCTGGGGGCACCCCCCTAAAGTGCTGAAAATTCTCGGAGGGGACCGCAGAATCTTTAAACCTGTAAGTACTGGGGGGAGGCGAGGCGGAGCCAAACCTCTGGTTTGCAGCTGGGGAGGGAGGAACGGGAGCGAGTGCTGCGTAAGGCAGCTTTGGAAGCGACCCCCCGCGGCTGCCCACGGCCAGGGAGGTGCTCAGTGCTGCCACCCGGTGTGTAATGGCCGGCAGTGCAGCCGTGCCGCGGCGTGTGCCGCCCCGCGGGAGCTCAGTGCTGCCACCCGGTGTGCAATGGCCGGCAGTGCAGCCGTGCCGCGGCGTGTGCCGCCCCGCGGGAGCTCAGGGCTGCCACCCGGTGTGCAATGGCCGGCAGTGCAGCCGTGCCGCGGCGTGTGCCGCCCCGCGGGAGCTCAGTGCTGCCACCCGGTGTGCAATGGCCGGCAGTGCAGCCGTGCCGCGGCGTGTGCCGCCCCGCGGGACCTCAGGGCTGGCACCCCGTGTGCAATGGCCGGCAGTGCAGCCGTGCCGCGGCGTGTGCCGCCCCGCGGGAGCTCAGGGCTGGCACCCCGTGTGTAATGGCCGGCAGTGCAGCCGTGCCGCGGCGTGTGCCGCCCCGCGGGAGCTCAGGGCTGCAGCCTAACTGCGCTGAATGCTTGAAATGCTTGAAAATTCTTAGGGGAAAAGGGGAGGGCGGAGAGAGTGACTCGAGCGTTGCTATGGATACAGCGCATGCGCCCTAGCCAGGCTCTGGTCGCGCCCCTGTCGTAGCGTCCCGCTCGTCGCTATGGATACCACGCATGCGCCCTAGCCAGGCTCTGTTCGCGCGAGAGTGGTAGCGTCGCGCTCGTCCCTATGGATACCGCGCATGCGCCCTAGCCAGGCTCTGTTCGGCCCCCCCCGTGGTATTGTGCCGCTCGTCGCTGTGGATACAGCGCATGCGCCCTAGCCAGGCGCTGTTCGCGCCCCTGTGGGAGCGTCCCGCTCGTCGCCATGGATACCGCGCATGCGCCGCAGCGGGGCCGGTCCCGCGCAGGCGCGCTCCTGGCCGCCTGTGGCGTGTTTCCTGGCGCGCACGGGGGTGCCGCCGTGTGCGCCTTTAGCACAGGAGCGGTCACGGACAGCCCTCGCCTCGGCTCCTGACGTCCTTCTGTGCCCGGCGTGCCTGTGAGCCGCCAGCCTTCGGCGGGGGATGGGGTCCCGGCGCATCGGGGAGGCTGTAGTGCGGCTTCCGGTCTCGCTGCCCGCCCGGCACTCCCGGGTGTGTTCCTCCCGGCGTCTGGAGGTGAGCTGGGGGCATCCGCACGGCTTTTGGGGGTGCCAGAGGAGGTCTGGGGGCACCTAAAAGGGTCTGGGGATATCTAACGTGCTCGTGGGGTCATCTGAAAGGCTCAAGGGTCGTGTACAGACAGCCGGGCACCTCCGAAGGACCCTTTGGGAGGTCTCTGCAGGCTCCCGTGGGAGCTGGGGGTGTCTCGGGGTGGGTTTGGGTTTGGATTTGGGTTTGTGCTTGTTTGCTAGCTGGCGAGTGGCCTCAGGGCTATGCCGGACATGGAGTTCCTACTTAACAATAGAAATTAGTTTGTGGTTTGGTTGTTGGTATTTGTGTTTTTTCTTCTTGTTGTGCTGCAAAGATTTTGATGGGAATCTCTAGGTATTAAGTACAGCCAGAGCAAGGCTCTGATTGCCCTGGGAATGCAGGGAAAAGCTTTGGGGAATTAGAACAAAATGAGAAACTTTTCAGGTAAAGAAACAAGTGAGCAAGCCGTGGCCTTTGTCGATTCCTGTAGCTTTGATTGCAGAAGCCTCCATCTAAGCACATTTATTGTAGTGTCTTTTGCAGTGACTCAGTGCCATTCCTCTGTGCCACCCAGCCCATAACAGACATGCAGCTGGCAGTGCAAATGCTGCCCAAAAGGCCTTCCTACCTTCAAAACCGGTCCTCTGTCCTTCCCTCATCATGGCTGAGGAGTGCTGGTTCTTCTTAGCTTAGCTTTTTCCCCCCTCATTCCCCCCATTTATCTGCATTTTTTGCCCTTTTTCTTCTTCCAGGCTTATCTTGATCACAACTACTGTGGCCTGCTTTATATGGCAGCAGGTCAGGATAGGGAGCCTGGCAAAATGTGCTGCTGAAGAGAGAGAGGAGAGATGAAGGTAATGCTTGTCTCAGCCCAGGTAAGCATCTGAGGAAGCAGTCCCTGGGAGGGTTGTGGTCATCTCAGTCAGTAGACTCTGCTTTGAAGCATGCAGACAGCATACTTTTCACATCCTGAAAATGATCTAATCTGTAGCTGTTGATTCCTCTGTGAGGCTTTAAGCACTCTCCCTGCTTGCAGCTAAGTCCAACACTTGAGCAACGTTTTACTTCAGATGACGGAGCTCAGAGCCAGTCAGAGCGTGCCTTTTCTGACTAGTGTAGCATTCTGAATCCTCCCCTGTACAATCTTAGGATGTGCTCCCCGTGCTCCTTTCTGCCTTCTACCCAGCTGCCCAAGTCTGGGTGGAAAAAGTCACTCAAGAATATAAACCCCAAAGTTTTAAAAGGCTAGAACCAGGTTATTTGTGCAATTGAAGCTGTCGTGTGTTCTCTTCCCCCCACATCGTCTGGGTGCCGGGAGCGGCGGTGTGATGCTTGTTTGCTAGCTGCCGAGTGCCCTCAGGGCTGTGCCGGACAGGGAGCCTGCTTGTGTGATCTGCCTGGGCACGCTTACGTGATTCCAGCGCTCAGACAGGTGCTGCCTGTTTGAAATCTAAAGTTGGGCCGATGCCGTCCTATCGATGTGATGTCCGCAGTTAGCCAGCAGCTTGGCATGTTTTCCTGAGCTCAGACAGCAGTAAGACTCATCTAGGCTCTGAAACTCAGGTGCTAAGACTGACCTGTGGTAAAAGCTGCGGACAATTTAATTTACGTGTAATTAGGGTTTGGACACAAGGTCGTGGAAGTATCAGAGGGAGGGAGGCTCCAGTTTCAGAAGCCTGTAGTTCACGTTGCAAGGAGGTCGTTCTACAACTGACCACAAGACCCACGGAGTGCAAACCAAATGATTTCCCGAGCTCATCCGAATCCCAGGGCTCATGAAATTCAGGCCTGCCTTACTATAGTTTTGGATCTCTCAAGGGGAGAAGTGAAGGGGAGGAGAATTCTTTAGCTTTCTCTCTATGTTTTTTTTTTCCCTTGATACACTTTGTCTTGCTTGGCTTTGAGTCACAACTGTGACATTCAGTTAGGTGGTGAGTGTGTGCTAGGTGGGATGACACCAAAAGAAGGAAAAAAGAAAAGGAATAATTTGTCATAAAAAAACAATTCCTGTAGGATTTCGAGTTCCTACTTAACAATATAAATTCGTTTGTGGTTTGGTTGGGTGTTGGGTTTTTTTTTTTTTCCTTCTAGTTGTGCTGCAAAGATTTTGATGAAACTTTCTAGGTATTAAATATAGCCAGAGCAAGGCTCTAATTGCCCTGGGAATGCAGGGAAAACCTTTTGGGAATTGGTTCTGCTTTGTTACTCCTAAAGCTATGAACACACACACACAGAGTTTCTAACAGAGTTTCTTTGTGCGTTCCAGGTCTGGTGCGTTCAGACTGGCAGGATCTTCCTGGGCCATCCAATTACAGTTTCTGTTGACACTTTTCAGCTCTTGCATCCAGCTTGCTGACAGAGGATGTTGGTTTGTGGGGCCTGGCAGCGAGAGTTTTCCGAAGAGGAGCTCTAAGGCCAGCTGCAAGGTTAGGTTTGGATTCTCCTGGGGTGCCTGTGCTTGAAACCCCGCAGTCTGCAGCTGAGGCCGTGCAGAGTGGTGCTCGCAGTAGCTCTGTGCAAGTCTGCCGTGGGCTCAGAAGGCTGTGCAGCTGTTAAACCTCTTCTATTCTTCAAGCACAATCTTTCTGAAGTCTTTTATTTGATTTTTCCCCAGGGTCACGTGAAACTGTCTGATTTTGGGCTAAGCAGAGCTGTTCAGAAGGCTCAGAGACCTGAGCTCTCCAGGAACCTTGAACCCAGGCAGCCAGTGCCTTCTGTGAGTACAAGCTGTCCTTGTTCAACAGGGAAATAGCTGAGAGCTGAAGCCAGCCCACACCATAATTCCCTCAGCTTCCTCTTCTGCAGATGAAACAATCCCAGTTCCTTCTGCCACGCCTCCTAAGACTTGTTATCCAGACCCTTCACCAGCTTTGTTGCCCTTCTCTGGACACCCTCTATCACCTCCATGTCCTGGGGAACACCGCTTGTGCCCGGCCGCCCGCCGGCTGGGTTTACCTCTGTTCCCCACCGCTCTTGGGGCCCAGTCATCCATCCTGTTCTGCTATCCAGCAATCCTGTTGAGAAACATAGAGCTGAGAAGAGAAGTAGCAGAGAAGGGAAGTTGAAGCTGCAAGGGTTGCAGTAGACTCAGTTCTTGTGGTATCCTCTCCTCCCAGTCCCTCCCAATCCCTTCTACTCCTATCCCAGTATGGGAGGAGACTGGTAGGGACCAGGAGGCACTGGGAGACATACCTGGACCAAGTGGAGGCATTGCTGGAGCCCTGGGACACAACTGTAAGAGAGACAACTGGAGATGACTACAACCCCTCGGATACCTCCCAGTAACCCCCACTGCCCTCCTGAGACCCCAGTTCCCCCTCAGAGTCCTTCCACAGCCTCCCAATACCTCCCAGTACCTGCCAGTAACCCTGGAGCTGGGGGTGTCTCGATGTGGGTTTGGGTTTGGGTTTGTGCTTGTTTGCTAGCTGGCGAGTGCCCTCAGGGCTGTGCCGGACATGGAGTTCCTACTTAACAATAGAAATTAGTTTGTGGTTTGGTTGTTGGTATTTGTGTTTTTTCTTCTTGTTGTGCTGCAAAGATTTTGATGGGAATCTCTAGGTATTAAGTACAGCCAGAGCAAGGCTCTGATTGCCCTGGGAATGCAGGGAAAAGCTTTGGGGAATTAGAACAAAATGAGAAACTTTTCAGGTAAAGAAACAAGTGAGCAAGCCGTGGCCTTTGTCGATTCCTGTAGCTTTGATTGCAGAAGCCTCCATCTAAGCACATTTATTGTAGTGTCTTTTGCAGTGACTCAGTGCCATTCCTCTGTGCCACCCAGCCCATAACAGACATGCAGCTGGCAGTGCAAATGCTGCCCAAAAGGCCTTCCTACCTTCAAAACCGGTCCTCTGTCCTTCCCTCATCATGGCTGAGGAGTGCTGGTTCTTCTTAGCTTAGCTTTTTCCCCCCTCATTCCCCCCATTTATCTGCATTTTTTGCCCTTTTTCTTCTTCCAGGCTTATCTTGATCACAACTACTGTGGCCTGCTTTATATGGCAGCAGGTCAGGATAGGGAGCCTGGCAAAATGTGCTGCTAAAGAGAGAGAGGAGAGATGAAGGTAATGCTTGTCTCAGCCCAGGTAAGCATCTGAGGAAGCAGTCCCTGGGAGGGTTGTGGTCATCTCAGTCAGTAGACTCTGCTTTGAAGCATGCAGACAGCATACTTTTCACATCCTGAAAATGATCTAATCTGTAGCTGTTGATTCCTCTGTGAGGCTTTAAGCACTCTCCCTGCTTGCAGTTAAGTCCAACACTTGAGCAACGTTTTACTTCAGATGACGAGCTCAGAGCCAGTCAGAGCGTGCCTTTTCTGACTAGTGTAGCATTCTGAATCCTCCCCTGTACAATCTTAGGATGTGCTCCCCGTGCTCCTTTCTGCCTTCTACCCAGCTGCCCAAGTCTGGGTGGAAAAACTCACTCAAGAATATAAACCCCAAAGTTTTAAAAGGCTAGAACCAGGCTATTTGTGCAATTGAAACTGTTGTGTGTGGAGGATGTCCCTGCTCGCTGTAGGGGCTTGGACTAGATGACCTTGGAAGTCCCTTCCAACCCCACCCCTCCTGTGATTCCTTTTGGGGAGCTGCAGAGAGCAATGAGGTCTCCCTTCAGCCTCCTTTTCTCCAGACTAAACAGCCCAGCGCCCTCAGCTGCTCCTCAGCCCTGTTCTCCAGACCCTTCCCCATTACAAACAACATGATTGCTGAGGAGAGGGTGGGAAGCAGTTTGTTGGCTAAAGAAGATGGCAATAGATTGTAGGACTGGGGATATAATCCCATGCTCCTTGTTGAAGTGTTTAAATTGTCCTTTAGTACTAAGTACTACTGAAATAAACTTTAGGTAGCCCATCTGAGCAGGAGAGCTTTTGGTTGAAGCAGAGGGAGCCTGGGTAGTGAAAACGTTTTACAGCTTTCAGGGTAAAAGAAATCTTGACCTCATCATGGAGCTCTTACTGGGAGGTAAGCTGTTTGCTGACAGAGGATGTTGGGTGTGTGGGGCCTGGCAGCGAGAGTTTTCCAAAGAGGAGCTCTAAGGCCAGCTGCAAGGTTAGGTGTGGATTCTCCTGGGGTCTCACACAGCACGAGGCTGAGGATTCCAGCGGTCTGATTCCACAGCTGCGTTTTCTTCTCTCTGCTTGGGTGACAGGATGACCTCACTAATGAAGAGAGCGACCTTACCAGAAGAGGAGACACAGTTTGACAGGCCTGGATCTGTGCTGGCCACCAGTGCTGTCGAGCAGCTGGGAGTCATCCACAGGAGTGTTCCGCCAGAGAGCCTTCTGCTGGGTGCGAGGGTAAGGGGTGCGCATGTCAAGGGCCAGTGCTTGAAACCTCACACTAGATCAGGCTGGCCAGAGCCTCCTCCAGCCTGGGCTTAAACACCTCCAGGGACGGGGCCCCAACCACCTCCCCGGACAACCCATTCCAGGGCTTCACCGCTCTCATGGGGGAGAACTTCTTCCTCACGTCCAGCCTGAACCTCCCCACCTCCAGCTTCAGTCCATTCCTCCTAGTCCTATCACTACCTGATACCTTAAGAGGCCCCTCCCCAGCCTTCTTGTAGGCCCCCTTCGGGTACTGGAAGGCCCCCATAAGGTCACCTCGGAGCCTCTCTTCCCCAGACTGAACAGCCCCAACTCTTTCAGTCTGTCCTCACAGGAGAGGTGCTCCAGCCCTCTGCTCGTCCTCATGGCCCTTCTCTGGACACCTTCCAGCGAGTCCGTGTCCCTCTTGTAATAGGGGCTCCGGAACTGGAGGCAGTACTCCAGGTGGGTCTAAGCAGAGCTGAGTAGAGGGGGAAAATCACCTCCCTTGACCTGCTAGCCGCGCTTGTCTTGATGCAGCCCATGATCTGGTTGGCTTTCTGGGCTGCAAGTGCACATTGAGAGCTCTTGTTGAGCTTCTCGTCCACCAGCACTCCCAAGTCCCTCTCCTCAGGGCTGCTTTCCAGCCAGTCCCTGCCCAGCTTGTGTTGGTGCCTGGGATTGCCTCGACCCAGATGCAGGACCCTGCACTTAGTCTCGTTGAACCACCTGAGGTTGGCTTGTGCCCACCTCTCCAGCCTGTCGAGGTCCCTCTGGGTGGCATCCCTTCCCTCCAGCTGTCTGCTGCACCACACAGCTCAGTGTCATCGGCAAACTTGCTGAGGGTGCACTCGATGCCGCTGTCCATGGCACCCACAAAGATGTTGAAGAAGCCTGGTCCCAGGGCTGACCCCTAAGGGACTGCGCTTGTCCCTGGCCTCCCCTGGGACACGGACCCATTGACAGCCACTCTTTGGGTGCTGTGTGTTCCCTTTGACCTCCCTGGCTAGATTCAATTCTAACTGTGCTTTGGCTTTCCTGCCCAGGTCTCTGGCTGCTCGGGCAGCTTCCTTACACCCCCCCGTTCTAGCTGTCCTTCTCCTCCACTTCCTGTAGAGTTTCCTTTTAAGTGCTAGTGTGTCCAGCAGCTCCTTGCTCATCCAGGCAGGCCTGCTAGCATTCTTTCCTGCTGTAATTTCATCCAATTACAGTTTCTGTTGACCCTTTTCAGCTCTTACATCCAGTTTGCTGACAGAGGATGTTGGGTGTGTGGGGCCTGGCAGCGAGAGTTTTCCAAAGAGGAGCTCTAAGGCCAGCTACAAGGTTAGGTTTGGATACTCCTGGGGTCTCACACAGCACGAGTCTCATGATTCCAGCAGTCTGATTTCACAGCTGCGTTTTCTTCTCTCTGCCTAGGTGACAGGATGACCTCACTAAAGGAAAGAGAGATCTTATCAGAAGAGGAGAGCCATCCACAGGAGTATTCAGCCAGAGAGCCTTCTGCTGGCTGTGAGGGTAAGGGGTATGCATGTGAAGTGCCTATGGTTGAAACCCCCCAGTCTGCAGCTGAGGCTGTGCTGGGTGGTGCTCGCAGTAGCTGTGTCATGTGAAACTGTCTGATTTTTGGGCTAAGCATAGCTGTAAAGAAGGCTCAGAGACCTGAGCTCTACAGGAACCTTGCACACAACCCACCAAGTGACTTCTGTGAGTATAAGCTGTCCTTGTTCAACATTGAAGTAGTTCAGAGCTGAGGCCAGACCACAGCATAATTCATTTCTGCTGTGATAAACAAGATTGGTCAGGGTGATTGCATTTAATGGGGAACTGGGAATGCACCTTCCCTGCTGATGGAAGCTGTGAATGGGAAAGAAATTCTTATTTCTTTGTCATGCTGGTGTGGTTTTGCTCACGTGTACCCGGACACTATAAATAGAGTTTTGTGCCAGTGTCAGTGAGGCTGCAGGAGCACTCGTTCAGCAGGGACATGGTTTTCATATGCTGACTTAGTGAGGGTGGTGGCCGTCTCCGGAAGCTTTTCATCAGAGGGAAGTTGCTCCTCAGCTTGTCTGCAGGGGAGTGTTTTATAGAATGATAGAACCGTTTGGGTTGGGAAAGGCCTTTCAGATTCTGGAGTCCAACAGCTCACAAACTCTACCAAGTCTCATGGCAAACCCTGTCCTTCAGCACTACAACTCTTCTAAGCAGCTGCAGGGGTGGGGATTCAACCACTTCCCTGGGGAAACTATTCCGGTGTTTGAGAAGCTTTCGGTGAAGAAGTTTCTTTAGTAGCCAACCTGAACATCCTCTGATACAACTTGAGGCCATTTCCTCACATGGGGGGGGGGACAATGAACACCAGAGTGAGACCCCCCCCGATGCTGCGAGACCCCAAAATGTAAGATCCCGGAATTCCACTGAAGACACCGGATGAAGGGGGGGAACACACTGAGACCATCAAAGGGTTTAATTGATGAGAGCAACAGACAGAAGACATTGGTGATTGCCAGTGATAAATGCACTGACTGCAAAGTAATCTCGGGGCTGTCAGTCCTGGGAGACATTCTCGGAGATGCAGAGCTGTGCAACAGCTCTTAAGAGAGAAGAGAAAGGCAGCAAAGCTCAGCTGTTTGCTGAAGGTGCAGACCTTACCCAGAAGGCCGTCCCCAGCTCGGGGTGATAAAAAGAACAGGAGGGTAGCCCCTCAGCTGTCTCTGTCTTTCCTTCCGTGATGCCATGTGGGGGTGGGCAAGGATGCAGCAGAGGAGCAGTGAGGGAGGGGCGGGGGCAGCCTCCCACAAAGGCTGCTTGCAGACCTCAGTGCTTGAAATGCCTGAACGTTCTTGGAGGGGAGGGAAAGCCCTGGGGAAGTGTAAGTGTGAGTGTGAGGTGTTCCAGCAGAGGAGAAGCTGTGCTGTTTATCGAGAGATTGCAGAAGGACAGCGATTTGTACGCAGCAAGGCTTTGACGTGACTCCCCCTGGATCTCCTCTGTTATCTGGAGAGGCTTCCAGAAAAGCACATCCTGAGCAGAGCCACAGGGGGGTTTGAAATAGAAATACAAGTTGTGCATATACAAATAAAAGCTAGTGGATTTTCCTTTGTGTGTCTTAGTCTAAAATGCAGATGGACAAAAACCTGCACAGAGCCCGGGGGGAGCGGCGCCCCGCGCACAGTAGCAGATGCCGCATCAGGGCCGAGTGCTGCCACCCAGTGTCTCAGTGTCGGCACTGCAGGTGTGCAGCGGCCTGTGTCCCCCGACGGTCCTCGGTGCTGCTGCCTGCTCTCCAAGTGCCCTGAATGCTTGAACTAGCTGAGAAGTCTTCGGGGTCGGTGGGGGAGGAGAGAGGGGCAGCTTACAAATGACTTAAACTTGCAGGTGTTAGTGTGAGGAGCTGAACAAGAGCTTTCCCTTGTTCTGGTACGGATACGAAACATTTCAATTAGTTGAAAGATGATTTAAAAGCGAAAAGCCTTTTTCTGCCCTCTTCTACAGAGGATGGACAGCGGCGGCGCCACGGGGCCGGCCGTGCGGAGCGAGCTGGCGCCTGCGGCACGCAGCCTTCCGTGGCTGCGGGACCGGAGAGGCGAATTGCTGTGCCCCGCGTGCGCCGCGGAGCCGCAGCCGCCGAGCCGAGGGCAGCCGCGGGCGCCGAGCCCCCGGCTCTGTCGCGGTCCTCACTTCGCGTCTCCTGCGCGGCGGCGTTTGGATCAATAAATAATTTGTATCACCTGCCCGCCTCCTCATTTCGCAGCAGGGGGCCAGGGTCCTGCTGGGACAAGAGACCTCCAAGGCAGGACGGCCCCAGGCGCGGCAGGGAGCCGGGGGCAGGGCAGGGCAGGCTGCCGCGGAGAGGGGGTGGCAGGTGCCGGACAGAGCCGGGCGGGGGAGGCAGGGGCGGGCTGCGGTGTGCCGAGCGGCTGCGAGAGTCCTGAGGGACAGGGAAGAGGGCTGCGGGGGGGCGGCTTGGAGCCGGGGCGGCTCTGAGCGCCGCAGCGGGGCCGGGGCCGGCACCAGGCTCTGTGCGCCCCGGGGCTCCCCGCGCGCCGCCCCAGAGCTCTGCCGCACCGCAGCGGTCGGCGGCGGCCGCTGCCCCTCCGGCCCGGGCTCGGTGCGAGATCCGGAAGGGGCAGAGGCGCTCGGCTCTGCCGCGAGAGCTGAACCCCAGCCTGCGGCCGCGGAAAGCGTGGAGGCCGCCCCGGGGCAGCGCTCCGGCGGTGAGCTCTGGCAGGCACCGCGGAGCGCCCGGCGGCTGCGTGAGGCAGAGCCTGGCCAGGCGCGGGAGGGGGAGCAGGGGGGGCTTGGAGCGGCTGAGAGGGACGTTTTAAATTCACTTATTTAGGCGTGAGGTCTCTCCTGTGCAGCTCAGAACAGCTACAGATGTAGATACATTTAATAGAGGGAGCAGCAGGGCTGCCCGAAGGCTCGGCGAGGGTCTCACCACGGCCGGCGGAGCACTCTGAGAGCCCTGAGGCGCGGGGCGGGCTCTGGGCGGGGCCGCCTCACCTCCTCCGCGCCTCGCGGGGCCGGCACGCGCCCCGGGCTCCTCCCAGGGAGTCGGCGCGGGAATTCGAGCGGCCAGAGGCGCCCGACCCGGGCGGGACCAACCCCGGCCTGAGGCGCCGCTGAACTTGGCGGGCTTCGAAAGCCGCTCTTGGAGAGCATCTGTGGCAGCGCTCCGGCTGATGGAGACCTGGCAGGCGCCTGAGAGAGGCTTTGGCGGATCCGCGAGGGAAAAGAGCCCAGGTGCGTGAGGGGAGAGGGAGGGCTGGACCGGGGAGACCTGAAGGAGCTTAGAGGGATTTATTGATTTATGAATACCTGAGGCACTCTCCTGTGCAGCTTAAACCACACATCGATGCAGATGTCCTTAGTGGGATGAACATTAGGGGGGGCTGCGGGCCCGAGCGGTACCCGCGGAGCAGTCTGCGAGCGCCTGAGGCGGGCGGCGCGCGCCGCTCCTCTCCGCCCCGGGCCGCCCCCAGGGCGTCCCTGAGGAGGGGATTCCAAGGGCTGAGGGAGTTCCGGCTCTGCCGGGAAGGCTGAGCCCGAGGCTGAGGCGCCGGTCGATGGGGTGGGTGCGAGGGTGGCTCTTGGAAGTCTGCTGGGGCAGCGCTGGCGCTGCCGGAGAGCTGGGCCGGCAGCGCAGGGGGTGGCGGAGCCGTGAGGGCAGCGCCCGGGTGCGCGAGAGGGAACAGAGCTGGGCTGGGGCAGAGCTGCAGCAGCTGAAGAGAGGAGTTTAAAAGTAAATGTCTGAGCTGTTTTCACGGACAGCTCAGCATCTGGGTACATTTCTGTTGTGTTTAATAACATCGCGGGGCCCGGCCCGCGCCGCCTCTCGCCCTTCCCGCCGCGGGGCCCGGCACGCGCCGCCTCTCGCCCTTCCCGCCGCGGGGCCCGGCACGCGCCGCCTCTCGCCCTTCCCGCCGCGGGGCCCGGCACGCGCCGCCTCTCGCCCTTCCCGCCGCGGGGCCCGGCACGCGCCGCCTCTCGCCCTTCCCGCCGCGGGGCCCGGCACGCGCCGCCTCTCGCCCTTCCCGCCGCGGGGCCCGGCACGCGCCGCCTCTCGCCCTTCCCGCCGCGGGGCCCGGCACGCGCCGCCTCTCGCCCTTCCCGCCGCGGGGCCCGGCACGCGCCGCCTCTCGCCCTTCCCGCCGCGGGGCCCGGCACGCGCCGCCTCTCGCCCTTCCCGCCGCGGGGCCCGGCACGCGCCGCCTCTCGCCCTTCCCGCCGCGGGGCCCGGCACGCGCCGCTCTCTCCTCGCGCCGCGCCCCTCAGCAGCTGCCGGGGCGGGAGCGGGAAGGGACAGAGCTGTGCGGCGGCGCCTCCGGGGCGGGGCTGAGCGGATCTGTGAGGGCACAGGGTGAGACTGGCCAGGGGCAGGGGAATCAACTCAGGGACAATTCCTTTTGTATTAAAATCTGAGGTACTTTCCTATGTAGCTACAAACTTACTCTGTGTGGTTTTGCTTTTTTGCTCTCTTCCACAGAACGAAAGCTTTGCAGGAAAACTGAGATTCAGGGACAGAGAAGTGACATTTCAGAGGCAAAACCAGAGAGGCTCTCTGGGGAAGAAAATGAAAACCAGAGAAAACCCTGAGGTAAAGAAGAACAGAGGTGACATTTTGGAGGGAAAAAACTGAGGTAGCTTATACAGAATCCAAACAAAGATTTAGGAGGGAAGAGCAGAGGTAATGTACTGGGGGCAGACCTGGCATGGAGGGGAGACCTGAAGTAATCCATAGGGGAGAAGGTGAAAATTGTTCTGAGAAAACCTGAGGCAAACAAGAGGGGACACAGGAGGCAGTTTGGAGGGAAGAACTATGGCAAGTATCTATAAGAAAAGATACAGAACTAAATAGCAAAGGTAACCTACAGGAGACAAAAATGAAGATTTTGGAGAGAAAATCACAGCCTATTTAGAAGGGAGAGTGATGGTGAGTGAAGACATGGGAGGGAAAAGCTGAGGAAAGATGGAGGGAGAAAAGGTGATGTTTTGGAGGGAAACAAAGAAGTGATTTTGGACAGGAGTGTTATAGATGACTCCTGGTAAAAGTTTTAGGTAACAGTTTTATTGGCACTAAAAGGTAATAAAAGGCAATAAAAGCAATAAAAGCAAGCAAAGCAGCGCGCTGGGCCTGAGAGGGGACAGCAGTCCACCTCCACAGGACAACCTTACAATAGCTTTTTCATCTTATATAGTTACATCATCTACATAAGCAAACTTATGCTAAATAGAAGGCAGGCATATGATAATGAGTCTTAGAATAGGTGGTCAAATCCCTTCTGCCTACTTTCGGTGTGGTAAGGGTCAAAGTATCCGCTTTCACGCATGCTCAGTTATCCAGGCTTCTTATCTGAAGAAAACAAATTCCTAGTTCTGAATGTTTATCTTTAAGACAGCTTCTGCTCAGCCCTTCTGTCTCCAATTAAGCCAGACAGTATCCTTGCAAGTCTGCAAGATATGTTTCTTTCCCTTTACCCCCAAAACAGGCCTCACAAGATCCTGACCCTTAATCTCAGTGCACTCTAAGTCTTATAATTTTAACATAAATCACCAGTATATTCATCACAATTCCCCCATTTCTTTTTTTTGTCATCATTGATTTTTGTTAAAATTTCTAAATTTCTCAAGACTTCCTTAATTGGATCATGGTTAGGTTCATCTGTTTTGATCATCTTCAGATCATAACCATCTATTTGTGTCTTATAAACATGGGCAATTTTACTCAAAGGTCTTATTATTTTAAAACAGCAATTACAAAGTATTATGCATATCAGTATTACAATTATTCCAATGAATATTACAAACAAATGTTTAAGCCAATTTATATTCGGTAGCCAGAAAGTTAATTTGTCCCATATCTCTTTAAATCCACAAGAAGTATCATCTAACGAAATCTGATGTAATATTCGATTGTGGTCTACAATCGCCTGTAAGTCTGTTTCCACCCCCCCTTCTTTAACATATAAGAAATCCAAAGCTAACCTATTCTGAGTAGATATTTTCGAGAGACTATTGACTTCAATTTGCTGAGCTTTTATTGCATCCATACTTGCATTCATCATAATTTCAACTGTAGCATTGCTTTTTCAAGTTCACTAACTCCTAACCAAGGCAGAAACCACCTAGCAAAGCTATGGAACTTGCTATGCCTGGTTACTAGTGGATTTGCACCTCTCTTAGTTCTTCTTGCAAAGCTCCTAAGTAATCCCTGTGGTTGATTTACTATAAAAATATGAGGATAGACTGGTCCTATAGCACATCTTCCTTGCCATCCTAAGGGTAATACCTTATAAGCATTTTTACCACATATCCAATACCATCCTGATCCAATAGGTATCGGCCATCCTTTAGGTATGGGTTCTTTCTTTCCAGTCTGGTCAAGATTCCACATATTGGCTTCTCCATAACTAATAAATTGTGAACACTTTGAATACTGCCCTACAAAAATTACATCTCCACATCCGGGGTCAGTCTTATTTCCCCCTTTATTCCCCTCTATAGCTGTCTCCCAGCATCGCTGGATACAAGGTACTGGCATATTCACATTTAAAGGTTCTTCAAATTGTAATTTCCACCTCAACTGAAATTGTGGAATCTCCATATGATTCTCATGCTTGTGATTTTGGAATATTTTTTGTATTTCTGTTACGTTATGAAAGGCTGTCCCTATTAAAGGAAGCCCATGGGCTGAATTTTAGATAGCCGGGAACAAATCCAGCAGTCAGTCAAATTATAACTGTTCACTATCCCCTTCAATGCAGATATGTGTTCTGTTCCCATGCTCTTACTTCAAATGGTGTTATCATCAGTATGATTAATGGGGTTAGGATCTTAGTTCCTCTTAATCCGTATATCATTATTAATATTGAAAGAGAATTCATCCACACATGGGAACATGGTTCTTGATTTTGATTGGACTCCTTATATGAAAATAGGGTTAGGATCAAGATTAGGCTCCACCAGTACATGTTAACTCTGCCTCCTCGGCCTGCTGGGATGCAACCAGTAGCCAGGTGTATTTTCTTCTCGGCAGCAGTTACATTCTTCAGGAGCCCTGTTGCTTTTGATTCCTTAACCCTCATCAAAATTTCATTCGGAGTCTCTTCTCTACTTCCTTGTTTGATTCGTTTACCATTTCCCATTATGCTTTTGTTATTTCAATTCCTTAAAATCCTCCACAATAATCTTTCTTATGTCTCTCCTACTTTTCCTTTTTACTAACCCCTTTAATTGTTCTTGGTATTCCCCAATTAAAATTTTCTAGCCTTTGCTTCCCACTTATGCCAATCCCCTTCAAGAATCTTCTAGGGAGCTTTAAATCCTTTTCCTCACCACAAAATAGAGTTTCTATATTTACCAATCCAAACTGCCTATTTTCAGGTCTAGTTCTGCAATCCTCCTGGCACTCAAGACTAAATACTCCTTGATTATGAGAAATACAGGACCATTTCTTATAACAATTAAAACATTTACAAGTTACCCATCCCTCATGAGTTCTGTGATGTTTTATGAATTGAGGATATTCTTCAATGTTCTTGTGCTGTGCAGATCCAATATCACACACTATTACATATACTGTAGAAGGTGGGTTGGTCTCGTATGCTCCAGAGCCTTCAGATTGTGATGCTACGTCTATCCGAATGTTTATCTGATCTGTCAGCACCGACCGCAGTCCTGGAGGTACTTCAAACCATTTGTAATAGGTGGCGTGTGACTCGTACTCTTGCCAGTTTCACTTTCTCCGACGAGTCGCTATCGTTTCTCCGGGCTCAGAGGTTACTGTTCATCCGTTTATTCCTGAACTGGTCCCTTTACTCTCGAAACATGCGTCCATCCTTTCTCCGCAGTCCGAACAGCTGTATCTGTGGTTAACAAAACAAGAAAAGGTCCCTCCCAAAGGGGAAACAATGGTTTCTCTTTCCATGATTTTATCAACACTTTATCCCCAGCCTTAATATTATGTATGGCAAATCCCAAAGGTGGGGTCTGAGACAATATACTCATTTTCTGTAACTCATTCAGTCTTTTTCCAATTTGGATGATATATTGCTTTATATTCCAATCTTCAATTAAATTATCTTTAAGGGGCATCCCTTGTATATAAGGCATTCCATACAATAGTTCATAGGGGGAAAGACCCATATCCCCATGGGGTTTGGTTCAAATATTCAACAATGCCAATGGTAATCATTTAATCCAAGACATTCGTGTCTCCACCATCAGTTTCATTAACTGCTGTTTTATAGTCTGATTCATCCTCTCCACCCGTCCGGAACTCTGAGGGTGCCATGGAGTATGGTAGTCCCACCTAGTTCCCAAGGCTTGCATTAATAATTTTATAACCTTAGAAGTAAAGTGTGTCCCTTGATCTGAGTCAATTACTTGGATTATTTCGTATCTTGGAATCACTTCTTCTAATAACACTCTCGTGTTACTTGTCTCGCTATCTCATATACTCCGATGCAGGCATACTGCTTAAGGAATGCCTCTCCCAAAGCCTTAGAACCCCAATGAGTACAAGCATGCAGCCTATCCATAATTCCCCTAGCATAGGCTTTGGGTAACACTTCTCTTCCATCGGGAAGTTTCCAACTTCCCTCTCTCAGGATGGCCCCCATTTCTTTTATTTTGTTTAATTCTTCCTCTTGATAAACTTTTAATTCAACTTTTTTAGGGTCTTCTTGCTCTAAGTGTAAAATCTTCAGATCTCTTCCCTGCTTCCTTAAGGCAGCACTCCTCGCTTCACTGTCTGCAGCATTGTTTCCACGAATGTGATATTCTAATCCCCTTTGATGTCCCTTTATGTGAACCACTGCAATATTTTTAGGACCTCTTAAGGCTTCAAGGACTTTTACCACTAACTCCTGATGTATAAGCCCCTTTCCCTGAGTATTTATTAGTCCTCTTTCCTCCCAAATTTTTCCAAAGGTATGCACTACCCCATATGCATATTTAGAGTCAGTATAGATAGTCCCTGATTTGTTCTAAAGTTTGTCCAAATAAATTTGGTGATTCTGTGAACCCCTGAGGCAACACAGTCCACCTTAACTGCTGTTTTCTTCCCGTTTCAGGATGTTCCCACTGAAAGGCAAATAAATCCCTTGAGTCCTTGTCTAAGGGGCAAGCCCAAAAAGCATCTTTCAAATCTATCACACTGTACCAAGTGTATTCTAGGGTCAAATGACTCAACAATGTATACGGGTTTGCTACTACAGGGAACTTAGTTAATGTTCTCTGATTTATTGCTCTTAAATCCTGTACTAACCGATAAGTTCCATCTGATTTCTTTATTGGTAAGATTGGGGTATTATGAGGACACATACAGGGTTCTAATATTCCTTTGTTTATTAATTCATCTATGATAGGTTTCAGACCCTTTCTAATGGTATGGGATATTGCTTTATACGTATAGGATTACCTGGGTCTGTTATTTGAATTTTTATTGGATCCATATCAATTTTTTTCTCTACTGCCATATTTATACCAAACTTCTGGACTTATACCTTTTTCATCTTTTTCAGTTAACCTACATAATCGAACGTTCAAACCATCTCCCTGACTCTCTAAATTCAATTTTAATTTTATAATTAAATCTCTTCCCAAGAGATTGTTTTCAGCTTCTGGAACAAGTAACAAATCATTTAGACAAATCCTTTCTCCCGATTCTATTTCTATATTTTCAAGTACTGACACCTTAAAAGGTTCCCCGTTAGCTCCAATTACTGTTGTCTTTTTTTTTTCCTTCCTCAACCCCCTTAGGACCTACCAGTAACTTTATCAAGGGCTCGTTTGATGTTCTTGTCCCCAAAATATACAGCCCCTGACACCCCTAATTTTCCTTAAACATTTTCTCATCTTTCTCCCTTTGTCTACATTTCCTCTGGGTATGTCCCTTTTTATTGCAGTAATAACAAACGGGGACTCCATTTTTCTGAACCCTGTCATCCCATTTCCACTCCTGTGTTGTTTCCTGTGGTTTCTGACTTTCTCTTACAGCAATTACAAACAATTTAGCTTTTGTTTTTTGTTTAACTTCATCTCTCCTTACATATACCTTCTGAGCTTCCTGTAGTAACTCTTCTAATCCCCTGTCTTGCCAGTCTTCGATTTTTTCCAACTTCTTCCTAATATCTCCCCATGATTTTGCTACAAACTGCGTCCTGATAAGGGTCACTCCAATTGCAGAATTGGGGTCTATTCCAGAATACATCTGCAAGCTTTTCTTCAATCTTTCCATCCACTCAGTAGGAGATTCGTCTTTCCTCTGTTGGTCACTAAAGGCTCTATCAAAATTCTGTCCTCTAGGAACAGCTTCCCTAATTCCTTGTATTATTATAGTTCTCAGGTCACTCATATTCTGTCTCCCCTGGGGCTGCTGATGATCCCACCCAGGGTCTTGATTAGGCCACTTCTGATCTCCTGGTGCCCCCCCCTGATTCTGCCTCTCCCATATTCTCATACCAGCCTGTCTAATCAATATCCCACTTCTGATACTGAGAGGTACTGTCACAAACCCTATTCCTCCCTGATTTCCTCCCATTAGCACTTCTCGTAGTGGATGTAGCCCTGCTTCATCCTCATTCTCTTCATTCCTAGCCCTACCTCTTGTTCGGAGAGGTGAAGGAGGGGGAGGAGGAGGATTTGGGGGATCCCGACGACCCCTATTCTGGTGAGAGGGTGGTGGTAAGTTGTCCAAGGGTTCCCACTTTTCCTTCTCCTTTTCTTTATCCTTATCCTCAGTTTTTAAAGCCAGTATTGGAACAGAAGGCCGTGAAGTCCTAATCCAAATGTCAGCATACTCACTCTCTTCTTGATTAAAAGGCTTTTTAGAATTCACATATAAGTTTAAGGCTTGACAAATCCAGTCCTCAAAGGATCCAAAAACAGGCCAAAGTACATGTGGTCTTAATGGTTCTTTTGGCCATACCTCCATACAGTAATGAATCATTCTTTCCTTTGATTTCTCTTTTCTCTGTTCATCATTCTCCCAATATTGAATGAGCAGTCCTAACGGACTCTCTGGAGGAATAGAAGGTAAAGCCTTCTCTCCGTCCTGCTTTGATGACTTACTCTTCTTTTGTCCCATTTTCTCCTGACTACCACAAATATTTATGCAAGTGGAGTACTCCAAACAATTCCTATTCAGGAATGCTATCCCTGGCTACTACAAATACTCATGCAGTGGAACAGTCTAAACAATTCCTACTCACGAATACTATTCCTGGCTACCACAAATACTTATGCAAGTGGAATAAACCACAAATACTCATCCAAGTGGAATAATACCACAAATAATCATGCAAGCGGAATAATCGAAATAATTCCTGCTCGCGAATACCCCTCTTCTTTACCAGCCAGATCTACCGTGTCAGCTCCACCGTACCTCCCCCCTTGAGGAACCTGAAACAGCAGACTCAAACACTCAAACTAAGGTAGCCGAATCCCAATGTAGCCGAATCCTCCCCCCCCAAGCGGTATCCTCACCACCGTGATCGCCGTCGCTTGGATCTCGTATACGAAGTCTTACGGGGTCCACATACTCCAATTGGACAACAAACGACAGAACAACAAACAAACAACAAACCACAAAAACAAAGAAAAGAAAAGAGAAAAAAAGAAAAAAAGAAAAAGAGAAAAAAGGAAAAAAAAATTCCTTTGCTTGCTTTTATTTAGTTCTGATCGTGCTGACCTCTCCGTCTTCTGACTACAATGAAGCCACCGCAAATGCAGTGGGGCGCCTCTTCATTTGGAGTTCAAAAGACGTGACGGTTCAGACGATTCCCGGCCAACGCACCATTTGTTATAGATGACTCCTGGTAAAAGTTTTAGGTAACAGTTTTATTGGCACTAAAAGGTAATAAAAGGCAATAAAAGCAATAAAAGCAAGCAAAGCAGCGCGCTGGGCCTGAGAGGGGACAGCAGTCCACCTCCACAGGACAACCTTACAATAGCTTTTTCATCTTATATAGTTACATCATCTACATAAGCAAACTTATGCTAAATAGAAGGCAGGCATATGATAATGAGTCTTAGAATAGGTGGTCAAATCCCTTCTGCCTACTTTCGGTGTGGTAAGGGTCAAAGTATCCGCTTTCACGCATGCTCAGTTATCCAGGCTTCTTATCTGAAGAAAACAAATTCCTAGTTCTGAATGTTTATCTTTAAGACAGCTTCTGCTCAGCCCTTCTGTCTCCAATTAAGCCAGACAGTATCCTTGCAAGTCTGCAAGATATGTTTCTTTCCCTTTACCCCCAAAACAGGCCTCACAAGATCCTGACCCTTAATCTCAGTGCACTCTAAGTCTTATAATTTTAACATAAATCACCAGTATATTCATCACAGGAGGAAGGGAAATTATGCCTGGAATTGCAAAGAAAACCTGTAGGGCAGAGGATCAAAATTTTTAAAATAGAAACTACGACAAATCAAGGCAAGAAATGATATTTGCACCAGAAAAAGCCGTTAGTGATTTAGGGGCAATGATGCCTGTTTCCCTCGGACTGGAGGCATCCCTCTGTCCCTCAGGCGGGGAGCAACTGGCACTAGGGAGGCCTAACTCTGTCCTCCTTCCTTGGAAGCAGATGGCTGTGGAGCGGCGAGGCGACATGCGGCGGAGGCAAGAGGCGGCGAGGGAAGAGGAGCAGCGTCAGGCTGAAGAGCAGGACAGGAGAAAGGCGCCCTGGGCAATGAGACCTCCCTCTCAATTTGGCTGTGGTAACACAAGATCTTTGCCAGCACCGTTAGGGTGCCCTGGTTGGCTTTGTGCTGGGCGACCTCCCTGTAAGCAGGGCTCGGTCTTTGCTTTAGCTGTTGCAGGCGTTTTGCCACCTAGCTCCTTGGCTGCTGGGAGACCGGCAACCCTGTAAGGAGGGTCCGAGCCGGCGTCTCCACCCGTATGGGGGAAGTGTAGCTCCCTGGACCCCAGCCCCCCCTGTAAGCAGGGGAGGGCCCTTTAAACAGTTTCTTGGCTGCTGGCGGCCTGGCCAGCGTGACCCCCTGTACTCGGGGCGTGTCACAGCGATTGGCATCCTGAGGCCCCTCTGCCTGCATGCATCCCCGGGGGGGCCAGGTCTGACCCTCTGCTCTCCTGCTCAGGGGTGAGGATGCCTGCCCCACCAGTGGCTGCCCAGAGCTTGCTCCCTCTCTTGGGAAGGGCTGTGTGTGTGTGGCCCCTCTTGCCTCTGTGTGCCTGAGTCTGCTTGTCCTTTAGGTGCCTTAGGAAAGGCTGTAGCTTAGCTTAGGCTTCCCAGGAGGGTAAGAGGGGCTCTGGGCGGTTCCACGGCAGTCTCCTTGGAGGCCTCGAGCGGGGTGGGAGCTCGGCTTGCCCCTCCTTTGATTGGCTAGACACAGCGAAGCCGCTTAGTCGTCCTGCGGCAAGGTGACCCGCCTGTAGTTCAGGGCCTGGGTCTCTGCCTTCATGGCAGCCTGTTCTCTTGGCACCCTGTCAGATTAACAGCCCTGTGCTCGGGGCCTGTGTGAAGAGCTGTGGAGCCTTCTGTCCCCTTCTGTCCCCCGCAGCAGCCCAAGGTCCCTGTAAGCAGGGCTGGGGAGGCTGCTTTTGGCAGCTAACAGGAACAAAGCCTTAGAGGGCTGAGGTGAGTCCCTGGGCTCCTGAAGAGGTGGCGTTGTGCTGCAGCCAGGCGGGCCGGCCCGTAGGTGGGCGCAGGCCAGAGCCCCTGGCTCTCGGTGGGGCTTTTTGGGAGTGCCGGGCCGAGAGCGACCGCCCTGTAGGCAGGGCAGCGTGTTGCCGGTGCCCGGCGGGAGGTTCAAGGAGGGACCCCCCCTGTAATCAGGGGGGGTAGATCTGGTCCCGGCCTTTCAGAGGCATGGGGCCAGGGAGTGTGTGGGGCTTAGCTTAGCGTGTTCCCCCCCCCCCACCCCGTCTTCGGGGCTGGGGCCACAGCCCCCCGGCCTTTGGCCGTGATGCCCCACTGCCTGGCTGCTGTGTTCCTGTAGCTGCGGGGCCAGGCCAAGCTCTCGGCTCCCTGGGTTTCGACCCGCCCGTAAGAGGGGTCGGGGTCCGAGTGCCTTTGCGCTCAGCTGGCAGCCTGTGTGGGGCACCCCCCCCGGCTAGCGGGGCACGGGTCAAGATGCCCCTGAAGCGGAGAGAAGGAGCCTCCGTGGGCCTTTGGGAGCAGGGCCGCCCTGTAAGTCAGGGCCCGGTCAGTGTCCTGGCATCCCGGGCGCTTTGAAACGCCAGCGGCGGCCCCAGCCCCCTGTAAGCAGGGTCGTGCAGCCGCTCTGGCCGCTGCTTTGCATGCCCAGCTCCATTGCCCAGGGTGTCTGCTGCGGCGCCCGTCTGCCATCCCGACCGGAAGTGTGCCCTGCGCCGCTTGGGTGAGTCGAGCGGAAGCGGGAAGGCTTTGCAGAGCTGGGGGTGTCTGCGGGCGGGTAGCTGGCCGGGGGGTGCCCGTGGGGAGCTGCCTGCGGGGCTGGAGGCGTCCCTCTTTCCCTCAGGCGGGGAGCAACTGGCACTAGGGAGGCCTAACTCTGTCCTCCTTCCTCGGCAGCGGCTGGCACAGCAGGAAGAAGAGGCCCGCTGTGGAGCGGCGAGGCGACATGCGGCGGAGGCAAGAGGCGGCGAGGCGACATGCGGCGGAGGCAAGAGGCGGCGAGGCAACATGCGGCGGAGGCAAGAGGCGGCGAGGGAAGAGGAGCAGCGTCAGGCTGAAGAGCAGGACAGGAGAAAGGCGCCCTGGGCAATGAGACCTCCCTCTCAATTTGGCTGTGGTAACACAAGATCTTTGCCAGCACCGTTAGGGTGCCCTGGTTGGCTTTGTGCTGGGCGACCTCCCTGTAAGCAGGGCTCGGTCTTTGCTTTAGCTGTTGCAGGCGTTTTGCCACCTAGCTCCTTGGCTGCTGGGAGACCGGCAACCCTGTAAGGAGGGTCCGAGCCGGCGTCTCCACCCGTATGGGGGAAGTGTAGCTCCCTGGACCCCAGCCCCCCCTGTAAGCAGGGGAGGGCCCTTTAAACAGTTTCTTGGCTGCTGGCGGCCTGGCCAGCGTGACCCCCTGTACTCGGGGCGTGTCACAGCGATTGGCATCCTGAGGCCCCTCTGCCTGCATGCATCCCCGGGGGGGCCAGGTCTGACCCTCTGCTCTCCTGCTCAGGGGTGAGGATGCCTGCCCCACCAGTGGCTGCCCAGAGCTTGCTCCCTCTCTTGGGAAGGGCTGTGTGTGTGTGGCCCCTCTTGCCTCTGTGTGCCTGAGTCTGCTTGTCCTTTAGGTGCCTTAGGAAAGGCTGTAGCTTAGCTTAGGCTTCCCAGGAGGGTAAGAGGGGCTCTGGGCGGTTCCACGGCAGTCTCCTTGGAGGCCTCGAGCGGGGTGGGAGCTCGGCTTGCCCCTCCTTTGATTGGCTAGACACAGCGAAGCCGCTTAGTCGTCCTGCGGCAAGGTGACCCGCCTGTAGTTCAGGGCCTGGGTCTCTGCCTTCATGGCAGCCTGTTCTCTTGGCACCCTGTCAGATTAACAGCCCTGTGCTCGGGGCCTGTGTGAAGAGCTGTGGAGCCTTCTGTCCCCTTCTGTCCCCCGCAGCAGCCCAAGGTCCCTGTAAGCAGGGCTGGGGAGGCTGCTTTTGGCAGCTAACAGGAACAAAGCCTTAGAGGGCTGAGGTGAGTCCCTGGGCTCCTGAAGAGGTGGCGTTGTGCTGCAGCCAGGCGGGCCGGCCCGTAGGTGGGCGCAGGCCAGAGCCCCTGGCTCTCGGTGGGGCTTTTTGGGAGTGCCGGGCCGAGAGCGACCGCCCTGTAGGCAGGGCAGTGTGTTGCCGGTGCCCGGCGGGAGGTTCAAGGAGGGACCCCCCCTGTAATCAGGGGGGGTAGATCTGGTCCCGGCCTTTCAGAGGCATGGGGCCAGGGAGTGTGTGGGGCTTAGCTTAGCGTGTTCCCCCCCCCCCACCCCGTCTTCGGGGCTGGGGCCACAGCCCCCCGGCCTTTGGCCGTGATGCCCCACTGCCTGGCTGCTGTGTTCCTGTAGCTGCGGGGCCAGGCCAAGCTCTCGGCTCCCTGGGTTTCGACCCGCCCGTAAGAGGGGTCGGGGTCCGAGTGCCTTTGCGCTCAGCTGGCAGCCTGTGTGGGGCACCCCCCCCGGCTAGCGGGGCACGGGTCAAGATGCCCCTGAAGCGGAGAGAAGGAGCCTCCGTGGGCCTTTGGGAGCAGGGCCGCCCTGTAAGTCAGGGCCCGGTCAGTGTCCTGGCATCCCGGGCGCTTTGAAACGCCAGCGGCGGCCCCAGCCCCCTGTAAGCAGGGTCGTGCAGCCGCTCTGGCCGCTGCTTTGCATGCCCAGCTCCATTGCCCAGGGTGTCTGCTGCGGCGCCCGTCTGCCATCCCGACCGGAAGTGTGCCCTGCGCCGCTTGGGTGAGTCGAGCGGAAGCGGGAAGGCTTTGCAGAGCTGGGGGTGTCTGCGGGCGGGTAGCTGGCCGGGGGGTGCCCGTGGGGAGCTGCCTGCGGGGCTGGAGGCGTCCCTCTTTCCCTCAGGCGGGGAGCAACTGGCACTAGGGAGGCCTAACTCTGTCCTCCTTCCTCGGCAGCGGCTGGCACAGCAGGAAGAAGAGGCCCGCTGTGGAGCGGCGAGGCGACATGCGGCGGAGGCAAGAGGCGGCGAGGCAACATGCGGCGGAGGCAAGAGGCGGCGAGGCAACATGCGGCGGAGGCAAGAGGCGGCGAGGGAAGAGGAGCAGCGTCAGGCTGAAGAGCAGGACAGGAGAAAGGCGCCCTGGGCAATGAGACCTCCCTCTCAATTTGGCTGTGGTAACACAAGATCTTTGCCAGCACCGTTAGGGTGCCCTGGTTGGCTTTGTGCTGGGCGACCTCCCTGTAAGCAGGGCTCGGTCTTTGCTTTAGCTGTTGCAGGCGTTTTGCCACCTAGCTCCTTGGCTGCTGGGAGACCGGCAACCCTGTAAGGAGGGTCCGAGCCGGCGTCTCCACCCGTATGGGGGAAGTGTAGCTCCCTGGACCCCAGCCCCCCCTGTAAGCAGGGGAGGGCCCTTTAAACAGTTTCTTGGCTGCTGGCGGCCTGGCCAGCGTGACCCCCTGTACTCGGGGCGTGTCACAGCGATTGGCATCCTGAGGCCCCTCTGCCTGCATGCATCCCCGGGGGGGCCAGGTCTGACCCTCTGCTCTCCTGCTCAGGGGTGAGGATGCCTGCCCCACCAGTGGCTGCCCAGAGCTTGCTCCCTCTCTTGGGAAGGGCTGTGTGTGTGTGGCCCCTCTTGCCTCTGTGTGCCTGAGTCTGCTTGTCCTTTAGGTGCCTTAGGAAAGGCTGTAGCTTAGCTTAGGCTTCCCAGGAGGGTAAGAGGGGCTCTGGGCGGTTCCACGGCAGTCTCCTTGGAGGCCTCGAGCGGGGTGGGAGCTCGGCTTGCCCCTCCTTTGATTGGCTAGACACAGCGAAGCCGCTTAGTCGTCCTGCGGCAAGGTGACCCGCCTGTAGTTCAGGGCCTGGGTCTCTGCCTTCATGGCAGCCTGTTCTCTTGGCACCCTGTCAGATTAACAGCCCTGTGCTCGGGGCCTGTGTGAAGAGCTGTGGAGCCTTCTGTCCCCTTCTGTCCCCCGCAGCAGCCCAAGGTCCCTGTAAGCAGGGCTGGGGAGGCTGCTTTTGGCAGCTAACAGGAACAAAGCCTTAGAGGGCTGAGGTGAGTCCCTGGGCTCCTGAAGAGGTGGCGTTGTGCTGCAGCCAGGCGGGCCGGCCCGTAGGTGGGCGCAGGCCAGAGCCCCTGGCTCTCGGTGGGGCTTTTTGGGAGTGCCGGGCCGAGAGCGACCGCCCTGTAGGCAGGGCAGCGTGTTGCCGGTGCCCGGCGGGAGGTTCAAGGAGGGACCCCCCCTGTAATCAGGGGGGGTAGATCTGGTCCCGGCCTTTCAGAGGCATGGGGCCAGGGAGTGTGTGGGGCTTAGCTTAGCGTGTTCCCCCCCCCCCCCCCCCCGTCTTCGGGGCTGGGGCCACAGCCCCCCGGCCTTTGGCCGTGATGCCCCACTGCCTGGCTGCTGTGTTCCTGTAGCTGCGGGGCCAGGCCAAGCTCTCGGCTCCCTGGGTTTCGACCCGCCCGTAAGAGGGGTCGGGGTCCGAGTGCCTTTGCGCTCAGCTGGCAGCCTGTGTGGGGCACCCCCCCCGGCTAGCGGGGCACGGGTCAAGATGCCCCTGAAGCGGAGAGAAGGAGCCTCCGTGGGCCTTTGGGAGCAGGGCCGCCCTGTAAGTCAGGGCCCGGTCAGTGTCCTGGCATCCCGGGCGCTTTGAAACGCCAGCGGCGGCCCCAGCCCCCTGTAAGCAGGGTCGTGCAGCCGCTCTGGCCGCTGCTTTGCATGCCCAGCTCCATTGCCCAGGGTGTCTGCTGCGGCGCCCGTCTGCCATCCCGACCGGAAGTGTGCCCTGCGCCGCTTGGGTGAGTCGAGCGGAAGCGGGAAGGCTTTGCAGAGCTGGGGGTGTCTGCGGGCGGGTAGCTGGCCGGGGGGTGCCCGTGGGGAGCTGCCTGCGGGGCTGGAGGCGTCCCTCTTTCCCTCAGGCGGGGAGCAACTGGCACTAGGGAGGCCTAACTCTGTCCTCCTTCCTCGGCAGCGGCTGGCACAGCAGGAAGAAGAGGCCCGCTGTGGAGCGGCGAGGCGACATGCGGCGGAGGCAAGAGGCGGCGAGGCAACATGCGGCGGAGGCAAGAGGCGGCGAGGCAACATGCGGCGGAGGCAAGAGGCGGCGAGGGAAGAGGAGCAGCGTCAGGCTGAAGAGCAGGACAGGAGAAAGGCGCCCTGGGCAATGAGACCTCCCTCTCAATTTGGCTGTGGTAACACAAGATCTTTGCCAGCACCGTTAGGGTGCCCTGGTTGGCTTTGTGCTGGGCGACCTCCCTGTAAGCAGGGCTCGGTCTTTGCTTTAGCTGTTGCAGGCGTTTTGCCACCTAGCTCCTTGGCTGCTGGGAGACCGGCAACCCTGTAAGGAGGGTCCGAGCCGGCGTCTCCACCCGTATGGGGGAAGTGTAGCTCCCTGGACCCCAGCCCCCCCTGTAAGCAGGGGAGGGCCCTTTAAACAGTTTCTTGGCTGCTGGCGGCCTGGCCAGCGTGACCCCCTGTACTCGGGGCGTGTCACAGCGATTGGCATCCTGAGGCCCCTCTGCCTGCATGCATCCCCGGGGGGGCCAGGTCTGACCCTCTGCTCTCCTGCTCAGGGGTGAGGATGCCTGCCCCACCAGTGGCTGCCCAGAGCTTGCTCCCTCTCTTGGGAAGGGCTGTGTGTGTGTGGCCCCTCTTGCCTCTGTGTGCCTGAGTCTGCTTGTCCTTTAGGTGCCTTAGGAAAGGCTGTAGCTTAGCTTAGGCTTCCCAGGAGGGTAAGAGGGGCTCTGGGCGGTTCCACGGCAGTCTCCTTGGAGGCCTCGAGCGGGGTGGGAGCTCGGCTTGCCCCTCCTTTGATTGGCTAGACACAGCGAAGCCGCTTAGTCGTCCTGCGGCAAGGTGACCCGCCTGTAGTTCAGGGCCTGGGTCTCTGCCTTCATGGCAGCCTGTTCTCTTGGCACCCTGTCAGATTAACAGCCCTGTGCTCGGGGCCTGTGTGAAGAGCTGTGGAGCCTTCTGTCCCCTTCTGTCCCCAGCAGCAGCCCAAGGTCCCTGTAAGCAGGGCTGGGGAGGCTGCTTTTGGCAGCTAACAGGAACAAAGCCTTAGAGGGCTGAGGTGAGTCCCTGGGCTCCTGAAGAGGTGGCGTTGTGCTGCAGCCAGGCGGGCCGGCCCGTAGGTGGGCGCAGGCCAGAGCCCCTGGCTCTCGGTGGGGCTTTTTGGGAGTGCCGGGCCGAGAGCGACCGCCCTGTAGGCAGGGCAGTGTGTTGCCGGTGCCCGGCGGGAGGTTCAAGGAGGGACCCCCCCTGTAATCAGGGGGGGTAGATCTGGTCCCGGCCTTTCAGAGGCATGGGGCCAGGGAGTGTGTGGGGCTTAGCTTAGCGTGTTCCCCCCCCCCCCCACCCCGTCTTCGGGGCTGGGGCCACAGCCCCCCGGCCTTTGGCCGTGATGCCCCACTGCCTGGCTGCTGTGTTCCTGTAGCTGCGGGGCCAGGCCAAGCTCTCGGCTCCCTGGGTTTCGACCCGCCCGTAAGAGGGGTCGGGGTCCGAGTGCCTTTGCGCTCAGCTGGCAGCCTGTGTGGGGCACCCCCCCCGGCTAGCGGGGCACGGGTCAAGATGCCCCTGAAGCGGAGAGAAGGAGCCTCCGTGGGCCTTTGGGAGCAGGGCCGCCCTGTAAGTCAGGGCCCGGTCAGTGTCCTGGCATCCCGGGCGCTTTGAAACGCCAGCGGCGGCCCCAGCCCCCTGTAAGCAGGGTCGTGCAGCCGCTCTGGCCGCTGCTTTGCATGCCCAGCTCCATTGCCCAGGGTGTCTGCTGCGGCGCCCGTCTGCCATCCCGACCGGAAGTGTGCCCTGCGCCGCTTGGGTGAGTCGAGCGGAAGCGGGAAGGCTTTGCAGAGCTGGGGGTGTCTGCGGGCGGGTAGCTGGCCGGGGGGTGCCCGTGGGGAGCTGCCTGCGGGGCTGGAGGCGTCCCTCTTTCCCTCAGGCGGGGAGCAACTGGCACTAGGGAGGCCTAACTCTGTCCTCCTTCCTCGGCAGCGGCTGGCACAGCAGGAAGAAGAGGCCCGCTGTGGAGCGGCGAGGCGACATGCGGCGGAGGCAAGAGGCGGCGAGGCAACATGCGGCGGAGGCAAGAGGCGGCGAGGCAACATGCGGCGGAGGCAAGAGGCGGCGAGGGAAGAGGAGCAGCGTCAGGCTGAAGAGCAGGACAGGAGAAAGGCGCCCTGGGCAATGAGACCTCCCTCTCAATTTGGCTGTGGTAACACAAGATCTTTGCCAGCACCGTTAGGGTGCCCTGGTTGGCTTTGTGCTGGGCGACCTCCCTGTAAGCAGGGCTCGGTCTTTGCTTTAGCTGTTGCAGGCGTTTTGCCACCTAGCTCCTTGGCTGCTGGGAGACCGGCAACCCTGTAAGGAGGGTCCGAGCCGGCGTCTCCACCCGTATGGGGGAAGTGTAGCTCCCTGGACCCCAGCCCCCCCTGTAAGCAGGGGAGGGCCCTTTAAACAGTTTCTTGGCTGCTGGCGGCCTGGCCAGCGTGACCCCCTGTACTCGGGGCGTGTCACAGCGATTGGCATCCTGAGGCCCCTCTGCCTGCATGCATCCCCGGGGGGGCCAGGTCTGACCCTCTGCTCTCCTGCTCAGGGGTGAGGATGCCTGCCCCACCAGTGGCTGCCCAGAGCTTGCTCCCTCTCTTGGGAAGGGCTGTGTGTGTGTGGCCCCTCTTGCCTCTGTGTGCCTGAGTCTGCTTGTCCTTTAGGTGCCTTAGGAAAGGCTGTAGCTTAGCTTAGGCTTCCCAGGAGGGTAAGAGGGGCTCTGGGCGGTTCCACGGCAGTCTCCTTGGAGGCCTCGAGCGGGGTGGGAGCTCGGCTTGCCCCTCCTTTGATTGGCTAGACACAGCGAAGCCGCTTAGTCGTCCTGCGGCAAGGTGACCCGCCTGTAGTTCAGGGCCTGGGTCTCTGCCTTCATGGCAGCCTGTTCTCTTGGCACCCTGTCAGATTAACAGCCCTGTGCTCGGGGCCTGTGTGAAGAGCTGTGGAGCCTTCTGTCCCCTTCTGTCCCCAGCAGCAGCCCAAGGTCCCTGTAAGCAGGGCTGGGGAGGCTGCTTTTGGCAGCTAACAGGAACAAAGCCTTAGAGGGCTGAGGTGAGTCCCTGGGCTCCTGAAGAGGTGGCGTTGTGCTGCAGCCAGGCGGGCCGGCCCGTAGGTGGGCGCAGGCCAGAGCCCCTGGCTCTCGGTGGGGCTTTTTGGGAGTGCCGGGCCGAGAGCGACCGCCCTGTAGGCAGGGCAGCGTGTTGCCGGTGCCCGGCGGGAGGTTCAAGGAGGGACCCCCCCTGTAATCAGGGGGGGTAGATCTGGTCCCGGCCTTTCAGAGGCATGGGGCCAGGGAGTGTGTGGGGCTTAGCTTAGCGTGTTCCCCCCACCCCCACACCACCCCGTCTTCGGGGCTGGGGCCACAGCCCCCCGGCCTTTGGCCGTGATGCCCCACTGCCTGGCTGCTGTGTTCCTGTAGCTGCGGGGCCAGGCCAAGCTCTCGGCTCCCTGGGTTTCGACCCGCCCGTAAGAGGGGTCGGGGTCCGAGTGCCTTTGCGCTCAGCTGGCAGCCTGTGTGGGGCACCCCCCCCGGCTAGCGGGGCACGGGTCAAGATGCCCCTGAAGCGGAGAGAAGGAGCCTCCGTGGGCCTTTGGGAGCAGGGCCGCCCTGTAAGTCAGGGCCCGGTCAGTGTCCTGGCATCCCGGGCGCTTTGAAACGCCAGCGGCGGCCCCAGCCCCCTGTAAGCAGGGTCGTGCAGCCGCTCTGGCCGCTGCTTTGCATGCCCAGCTCCATTGCCCAGGGTGTCTGCTGCGGCGCCCGTCTGCCATCCCGACCGGAAGTGTGCCCTGCGCCGCTTGGGTGAGTCGAGCGGAAGCGGGAAGGCTTTGCAGAGCTGGGGGTGTCTGCGGGCGGGTAGCTGGCCGGGGGGTGCCCGTGGGGAGCTGCCTGCGGGGCTGGAGGCGTCCCTCTTTCCCTCAGGCGGGGAGCAACTGGCACTAGGGAGGCCTAACTCTGTCCTCCTTCCTCGGCAGCGGCTGGCACAGCAGGAAGAAGAGGCCCGCTGTGGAGCGGCGAGGCGACATGCGGCGGAGGCAAGAGGCGGCGAGGCAACATGCGGCGGAGGCAAGAGGCGGCGAGGCAACATGCGGCGGAGGCAAGAGGCGGCGAGGGAAGAGGAGCAGCGTCAGGCTGAAGAGCAGGACAGGAGAAAGGCGCCCTGGGCAATGAGACCTCCCTCTCAATTTGGCTGTGGTAACACAAGATCTTTGCCAGCACCGTTAGGGTGCCCTGGTTGGCTTTGTGCTGGGCGACCTCCCTGTAAGCAGGGCTCGGTCTTTGCTTTAGCTGTTGCAGGCGTTTTGCCACCTAGCTCCTTGGCTGCTGGGAGACCGGCAACCCTGTAAGGAGGGTCCGAGCCGGCGTCTCCACCCGTATGGGGGAAGTGTAGCTCCCTGGACCCCAGCCCCCCCTGTAAGCAGGGGAGGGCCCTTTAAACAGTTTCTTGGCTGCTGGCGGCCTGGCCAGCGTGACCCCCTGTACTCGGGGCGTGTCACAGCGATTGGCATCCTGAGGCCCCTCTGCCTGCATGCATCCCCGGGGGGGCCAGGTCTGACCCTCTGCTCTCCTGCTCAGGGGTGAGGATGCCTGCCCCACCAGTGGCTGCCCAGAGCTTGCTCCCTCTCTTGGGAAGGGCTGTGTGTGTGTGGCCCCTCTTGCCTCTGTGTGCCTGAGTCTGCTTGTCCTTTAGGTGCCTTAGGAAAGGCTGTAGCTTAGCTTAGGCTTCCCAGGAGGGTAAGAGGGGCTCTGGGCGGTTCCACGGCAGTCTCCTTGGAGGCCTCGAGCGGGGTGGGAGCTCGGCTTGCCCCTCCTTTGATTGGCTAGACACAGCGAAGCCGCTTAGTCGTCCTGCGGCAAGGTGACCCGCCTGTAGTTCAGGGCCTGGGTCTCTGCCTTCATGGCAGCCTGTTCTCTTGGCACCCTGTCAGATTAACAGCCCTGTGCTCGGGGCCTGTGTGAAGAGCTGTGGAGCCTTCTGTCCCCTTCTGTCCCCCGCAGCAGCCCAAGGTCCCTGTAAGCAGGGCTGGGGAGGCTGCTTTTGGCAGCTAACAGGAACAAAGCCTTAGAGGGCTGAGGTGAGTCCCTGGGCTCCTGAAGAGGTGGCGTTGTGCTGCAGCCAGGCGGGCCGGCCCGTAGGTGGGCGCAGGCCAGAGCCCCTGGCTCTCGGTGGGGCTGTTTGGGAGTGCCGGGCCGAGAGCGACCGCCCTGTAGGCAGGGCAGTGTGTTGCCGGTGCCCGGCGGGAGGTTCAAGGAGGGACCCCCCCTGTAATCAGGGGGGGTAGATCTGGTCCCGGCCTTTCAGAGGCATGGGGCCAGGGAGTGTGTGGGGCTTAGCTTAGCGTGTTCCCCCCACCCCCACACCACCCCGTCTTCGGGGCTGGGGCCACAGCCCCCCGGCCTTTGGCCGTGATGCCCCACTGCCTGGCTGCTGTGTTCCTGTAGCTGCGGGGCCAGGCCAAGCTCTCGGCTCCCTGGGTTTCGACCCGCCCGTAAGAGGGGTCGGGGTCCGAGTGCCTTTGCGCTCAGCTGGCAGCCTGTGTGGGGCACCCCCCCCGGCTAGCGGGGCACGGGTCAAGATGCCCCTGAAGCGGAGAGAAGGAGCCTCCGTGGGCCTTTGGGAGCAGGGCCGCCCTGTAAGTCAGGGCCCGGTCAGTGTCCTGGCATCCCGGGCGCTTTGAAACGCCAGCGGCGGCCCCAGCCCCCTGTAAGCAGGGTCGTGCAGCCGCTCTGGCCGCTGCTTTGCATGCCCAGCTCCATTGCCCAGGGTGTCTGCTGCGGCGCCCGTCTGCCATCCCGACCGGAAGTGTGCCCTGCGCCGCTTGGGTGAGTCGAGCGGAAGCGGGAAGGCTTTGCAGAGCTGGGGGTGTCTGCGGGCGGGTAGCTGGCCGGGGGGTGCCCGTGGGGAGCTGCCTGCGGGGCTGGAGGCGTCCCTCTTTCCCTCAGGCGGGGAGCAACTGGCACTAGGGAGGCCTAACTCTGTCCTCCTTCCTCGGCAGCGGCTGGCACAGCAGGAAGAAGAGGCCCGCTGTGGAGCGGCGAGGCGACATGCGGCGGAGGCAAGAGGCGGCGAGGCAACATGCGGCGGAGGCAAGAGGCGGCGAGGCAACATGCGGCGGAGGCAAGAGGCGGCGAGGGAAGAGGAGCAGCGTCAGGCTGAAGAGCAGGACAGGAGAAAGGCGCCCTGGGCAATGAGACCTCCCTCTCAATTTGGCTGTGGTAACACAAGATCTTTGCCAGCACCGTTAGGGTGCCCTGGTTGGCTTTGTGCTGGGCGACCTCCCTGTAAGCAGGGCTCGGTCTTTGCTTTAGCTGTTGCAGGCGTTTTGCCACCTAGCTCCTTGGCTGCTGGGAGACCGGCAACCCTGTAAGGAGGGTCCGAGCCGGCGTCTCCACCCGTATGGGGGAAGTGTAGCTCCCTGGACCCCAGCCCCCCCTGTAAGCAGGGGAGGGCCCTTTAAACAGTTTCTTGGCTGCTGGCGGCCTGGCCAGCGTGACCCCCTGTACTCGGGGCGTGTCACAGCGATTGGCATCCTGAGGCCCCTCTGCCTGCATGCATCCCCGGGGGGGCCAGGTCTGACCCTCTGCTCTCCTGCTCAGGGGTGAGGATGCCTGCCCCACCAGTGGCTGCCCAGAGCTTGCTCCCTCTCTTGGGAAGGGCTGTGTGTGTGTGGCCCCTCTTGCCTCTGTGTGCCTGAGTCTGCTTGTCCTTTAGGTGCCTTAGGAAAGGCTGTAGCTTAGCTTAGGCTTCCCAGGAGGGTAAGAGGGGCTCTGGGCGGTTCCACGGCAGTCTCCTTGGAGGCCTCGAGCGGGGTGGGAGCTCGGCTTGCCCCTCCTTTGATTGGCTAGACACAGCGAAGCCGCTTAGTCGTCCTGCGGCAAGGTGACCCGCCTGTAGTTCAGGGCCTGGGTCTCTGCCTTCATGGCAGCCTGTTCTCTTGGCACCCTGTCAGATTAACAGCCCTGTGCTCGGGGCCTGTGTGAAGAGCTGTGGAGCCTTCTGTCCCCTTCTGTCCCCCGCAGCAGCCCAAGGTCCCTGTAAGCAGGGCTGGGGAGGCTGCTTTTGGCAGCTAACAGGAACAAAGCCTTAGAGGGCTGAGGTGAGTCCCTGGGCTCCTGAAGAGGTGGCGTTGTGCTGCAGCCAGGCGGGCCGGCCCGTAGGTGGGCGCAGGCCAGAGCCCCTGGCTCTCGGTGGGGCTTTTTGGGAGTGCCGGGCCGAGAGCGACCGCCCTGTAGGCAGGGCAGTGTGTTGCCGGTGCCCGGCGGGAGGTTCAAGGAGGGACCCCCCCTGTAATCAGGGGGGGTAGATCTGGTCCCGGCCTTTCAGAGGCATGGGGCCAGGGAGTGTGTGGGGCTTAGCTTAGCGTGTTCCCCCCCCCCCCACCCCGTCTTCGGGGCTGGGGCCACAGCCCCCCGGCCTTTGGCCGTGATGCCCCACTGCCTGGCTGCTGTGTTCCTGTAGCTGCGGGGCCAGGCCAAGCTCTCGGCTCCCTGGGTTTCGACCCGCCCGTAAGAGGGGTCGGGGTCCGTGTGCCTTTGCGCTCAGCTGGCAGCCTGTGTGGGGCACCCCCCCCGGCTAGCGGGGCACGGGTCAAGATGCCCCTGAAGCGGAGAGAAGGAGCCTCCGTGGGCCTTTGGGAGCAGGGCCGCCCTGTAAGTCAGGGCCCGGTCAGTGTCCTGGCATCCCGGGCGCTTTGAAACGCCAGCGGCGGCCCCAGCCCCCTGTAAGCAGGGTCGTGCAGCCGCTCTGGCCGCTGCTTTGCATGCCCAGCTCCATTGCCCAGGGTGTCTGCTGCGGCGCCCGTCTGCCATCCCGACCGGAAGTGTGCCCTGCGCCGCTTGGGTGAGTCGAGCGGAAGCGGGAAGGCTTTGCAGAGCTGGGGGTGTCTGCGGGCGGGTAGCTGGCCGGGGGGTGCCCGTGGGGAGCTGCCTGCGGGGCTGGAGGCGTCCCTCTTTCCCTCAGGCGGGGAGCCACTGGCACTCGGGAGGCCTAACTCTGTCCTCCTTCCTCGGCAGCGGCTGGCACAGCAGGAAGAAGAGGCCCGCTGTGGAGCGGCGAGGCGACATGCGGCGGAGGCAAGAGGCGGCGAGGCAACATGCGGCGGAGGCAAGAGGCGGCGAGGCAACATGCGGCGGAGGCAAGAGGCGGCGAGGGAAGAGGAGCAGCGTCAGGCTGAAGAGCAGGACAGGAGAAAGGCGCCCTGGGCAATGAGACCTCCCTCTCAATTTGGCTGTGGTAACACAAGATCTTTGCCAGCACCGTTAGGGTGCCCTGGTTGGCTTTGTGCTGGGCGACCTCCCTGTAAGCAGGGCTCGGTCTTTGCTTTAGCTGTTGCAGGCGTTTTGCCACCTAGCTCCTTGGCTGCTGGGAGACCGGCAACCCTGTAAGGAGGGTCCGAGCCGGCGTCTCCACCCGTATGGGGGAAGTGTAGCTCCCTGGACCCCAGCCCCCCCTGTAAGCAGGGGAGGGCCCTTTAAACAGTTTCTTGGCTGCTGGCGGCCTGGCCAGCGTGACCCCCTGTACTCGGGGCGTGTCACAGCGATTGGCATCCTGAGGCCCCTCTGCCTGCATGCATCCCCGGGGGGGCCAGGTCTGACCCTCTGCTCTCCTGCTCAGGGGTGAGGATGCCTGCCCCACCAGTGGCTGCCCAGAGCTTGCTCCCTCTCTTGGGAAGGGCTGTGTGTGTGTGGCCCCTCTTGCCTCTGTGTGCCTGAGTCTGCTTGTCCTTTAGGTGCCTTAGGAAAGGCTGTAGCTTAGCTTAGGCTTCCCAGGAGGGTAAGAGGGGCTCTGGGCGGTTCCACGGCAGTCTCCTTGGAGGCCTCGAGCGGGGTGGGAGCTCGGCTTGCCCCTCCTTTGATTGGCTAGACACAGCGAAGCCGCTTAGTCGTCCTGCGGCAAGGTGACCCGCCTGTAGTTCAGGGCCTGGGTCTCTGCCTTCATGGCAGCCTGTTCTCTTGGCACCCTGTCAGATTAACAGCCCTGTGCTCGGGGCCTGTGTGAAGAGCTGTGGAGCCTTCTGTCCCCTTCTGTCCCCCGCAGCAGCCCAAGGTCCCTGTAAGCAGGGCTGGGGAGGCTGCTTTTGGCAGCTAACAGGAACAAAGCCTTAGAGGGCTGAGGTGAGTCCCTGGGCTCCTGAAGAGGTGGCGTTGTGCTGCAGCCAGGCGGGCCGGCCCGTAGGTGGGCGCAGGCCAGAGCCCCTGGCTCTCGGTGGGGCTTTTTGGGAGTGCCGGGCCGAGAGCGACCGCCCTGTAGGCAGGGCAGTGTGTTGCCGGTGCCCGGCGGGAGGTTCAAGGAGGGACCCCCCCTGTAATCAGGGGGGGTAGATCTGGTCCCGGCCTTTCAGAGGCATGGGGCCAGGGAGTGTGTGGGGCTTAGCTTAGCGTGTTCCCCCCCCCCACCCCACCCCGTCTTCGGGGCTGGGGCCACAGCCCCCCGGCCTTTGGCCGTGATGCCCCACTGCCTGGCTGCTGTGTTCCTGTAGCTGCGGGGCCAGGCCAAGCTCTCGGCTCCCTGGGTTTCGACCCGCCCGTAAGAGGGGTCGGGGTCCGAGTGCCTTTGCGCTCAGCTGGCAGCCTGTGTGGGGCACCCCCCCCGGCTAGCGGGGCACGGGTCAAGATGCCCCTGAAGCGGAGAGAAGGAGCCTCCGTGGGCCTTTGGGAGCAGGGCCGCCCTGTAAGTCAGGGCCCGGTCAGTGTCCTGGCATCCCGGGCGCTTTGAAACGCCAGCGGCGGCCCCAGCCCCCTGTAAGCAGGGTCGTGCAGCCGCTCTGGCCGCTGCTTTGCATGCCCAGCTCCATTGCCCAGGGTGTCTGCTGCGGCGCCCGTCTGCCATCCCGACCGGAAGTGTGCCCTGCGCCGCTTGGGTGAGTCGAGCGGAAGCGGGAAGGCTTTGCAGAGCTGGGGGTGTCTGCGGGCGGGTAGCTGGCCGGGGGGTGCCCGTGGGGAGCTGCCTGCGGGGCTGGAGGCGTCCCTCTTTCCCTCAGGCGGGGAGCAACTGGCACTAGGGAGGCCTAACTCTGTCCTCCTTCCTCGGCAGCGGCTGGCACAGCAGGAAGAAGAGGCCCGCTGTGGAGCGGCGAGGCGACATGCGGCGGAGGCAAGAGGCGGCGAGGCAACATGCGGCGGAGGCAAGAGGCGGCGAGGCAACATGCGGCGGAGGCAAGAGGCGGCGAGGGAAGAGGAGCAGCGTCAGGCTGAAGAGCAGGACAGGAGAAAGGCGCCCTGGGCAATGAGACCTCCCTCTCAATTTGGCTGTGGTAACACAAGATCTTTGCCAGCACCGTTAGGGTGCCCTGGTTGGCTTTGTGCTGGGCGACCTCCCTGTAAGCAGGGCTCGGTCTTTGCTTTAGCTGTTGCAGGCGTTTTGCCACCTAGCTCCTTGGCTGCTGGGAGACCGGCAACCCTGTAAGGAGGGTCCGAGCCGGCGTCTCCACCCGTATGGGGGAAGTGTAGCTCCCTGGACCCCAGCCCCCCCTGTAAGCAGGGGAGGGCCCTTTAAACAGTTTCTTGGCTGCTGGCGGCCTGGCCAGCGTGACCCCCTGTACTCGGGGCGTGTCACAGCGATTGGCATCCTGAGGCCCCTCTGCCTGCATGCATCCCCGGGGGGGCCAGGTCTGACCCTCTGCTCTCCTGCTCAGGGGTGAGGATGCCTGCCCCACCAGTGGCTGCCCAGAGCTTGCTCCCTCTCTTGGGAAGGGCTGTGTGTGTGTGGCCCCTCTTGCCTCTGTGTGCCTGAGTCTGCTTGTCCTTTAGGTGCCTTAGGAAAGGCTGTAGCTTAGCTTAGGCTTCCCAGGAGGGTAAGAGGGGCTCTGGGCGGTTCCACGGCAGTCTCCTTGGAGGCCTCGAGCGGGGTGGGAGCTCGGCTTGCCCCTCCTTTGATTGGCTAGACACAGCGAAGCCGCTTAGTCGTCCTGCGGCAAGGTGACCCGCCTGTAGTTCAGGGCCTGGGTCTCTGCCTTCATGGCAGCCTGTTCTCTTGGCACCCTGTCAGATTAACAGCCCTGTGCTCGGGGCCTGTGTGAAGAGCTGCGGAGCCTTCTGTCCCCTTCTGTCCCCAGCAGCAGCCCAAGGTCCCTGTAAGCAGGGCTGGGGAGGCTGCTTTTGGCAGCTAACAGGAACAAAGCCTTAGAGGGCTGAGGTGAGTCCCTGGGCTCCTGAAGAGGTGGCGTTGTGCTGCAGCCAGGCGGGCCGGCCCGTAGGTGGGCGCAGGCCAGAGCCCCTGGCTCTCGGTGGGGCTTTTTGGGAGTGCCGGGCCGAGAGCGACCGCCCTGTAGGCAGGGCAGCGTGTTGCCGGTGCCCGGCGGGAGGTTCAAGGAGGGACCCCCCCTGTAATCAGGGGGGGTAGATCTGGTCCCGGCCTTTCAGAGGCATGGGGCCAGGGAGTGTGTGGGGCTTAGCTTAGCGTGTTCCCCCCACCCCCACCCCACCCCGTCTTCGGGGCTGGGGCCACAGCCCCCCGGCCTTTGGCCGTGATGCCCCACTGCCTGGCTGCTGTGTTCCTGTAGCTGCGGGGCCAGGCCAAGCTCTCGGCTCCCTGGGTTTCGACCCGCCCGTAAGAGGGGTCGGGGTCCGAGTGCCTTTGCGCTCAGCTGGCAGCCTGTGTGGGGCACCCCCCCCGGCTAGCGGGGCACGGGTCAAGATGCCCCTGAAGCGGAGAGAAGGAGCCTCCGTGGGCCTTTGGGAGCAGGGCCGCCCCGTAAGTCAGGGCCCGGTCAGTGTCCTGGCATCCCGGGCGCTTTGAAACGCCAGCGGCGGCCCCAGCCCCCTGTAAGCAGGGTCGTGCAGCCGCTCTGGCCGCTGCTTTGCATGCCCAGCTCCATTGCCCAGGGTGTCTGCTGCGGCGCCCGTCTGCCAACCCGACCGGAAGTGTGCCCTGCGCCGCTTGGGTGAGTCGAGCGGAAGCGGGAAGGCTTTGCAGAGCTGGGGGTGTCTGCGGGCGGGTAGCTGGCCGGGGGGTGCCCGTGGGGAGCTGCCTGCGGGGCTGGAGGCGTCCCTCTTTCCCTCAGGCGGGGAGCAACTGGCACTAGGGAGGCCTAACTCTGTCCTCCTTCCTCGGCAGCGGCTGGCACAGCAGGAAGAAGAGGCCCGCTGTGGAGCGGCGAGGCGACATGCGGCGGAGGCAAGAGGCGGCGAGGCGACATGCGGCGGAGGCAAGAGGCGGCGAGGCAACATGCGGCGGAGGCAAGAGGCGGCGAGGGAAGAGGAGCAGCGTCAGGCTGAAGAGCAGGACAGGAGAAAGGCGCCCTGGGCAATGAGACCTCCCTCTCAATTTGGCTGTGGTAACACAAGATCTTTGCCAGCACCGTTAGGGTGCCCTGGTTGGCTTTGTGCTGGGCGACCTCCCTGTAAGCAGGGCTCGGTCTTTGCTTTAGCTGTTGCAGGCGTTTTGCCACCTAGCTCCTTGGCTGCTGGGAGACCGGCAACCCTGTAAGGAGGGTCCGAGCCGGCGTCTCCACCCGTATGGGGGAAGTGTAGCTCCCTGGACCCCAGCCCCCCCTGTAAGCAGGGGAGGGCCCTTTAAACAGTTTCTTGGCTGCTGGCGGCCTGGCCAGCGTGACCCCCTGTACTCGGGGCGTGTCACAGCGATTGGCATCCTGAGGCCCCTCTGCCTGCATGCATCCCCGGGGGGGCCAGGTCTGACCCTCTGCTCTCCTGCTCAGGGGTGAGGATGCCTGCCCCACCAGTGGCTGCCCAGAGCTTGCTCCCTCTCTTGGGAAGGGCTGTGTGTGTGTGGCCCCTCTTGCCTCTGTGTGCCTGAGTCTGCTTGTCCTTTAGGTGCCTTAGGAAAGGCTGTAGCTTAGCTTAGGCTTCCCAGGAGGGTAAGAGGGGCTCTGGGCGGTTCCACGGCAGTCTCCTTGGAGGCCTCGAGCGGGGTGGGAGCTCGGCTTGCCCCTCCTTTGATTGGCTAGACACAGCGAAGCCGCTTAGTCGTCCTGCGGCAAGGTGACCCGCCTGTAGTTCAGGGCCTGGGTCTCTGCCTTCATGGCAGCCTGTTCTCTTGGCACCCTGTCAGATTAACAGCCCTGTGCTCGGGGCCTGTGTGAAGAGCTGTGGAGCCTTCTGTCCCCTTCTGTCCCCAGCAGCTGCTCCCTGGGTTTCGACCCACCCGTTTCGGCAGCGGAGATGATTGGAATCAATACAGCTGACCTATATGATCATGTATCGATCCTTTATTGTTCCAGTATTGCAGGCCTATGGTGCAGGCCTAAGGTGAGAGTGTAGCACAGTAAAGTAAAGCATGGAAGGAGAAGGGATAGGTCAGGCAGACCTGCCTATAAGTGAACTTCCTCAGCTTATATAAACTCAGAGTGCCTTGCTGGCATGGACTCATTGGTTCCCTATGAGTGACCACGCATCACACTATTGTAGGTTATTGGTCCAACCACTGATGTCACGCGAGGTTTGTTGATGCAGGTGCATGTCCTGTTGTCCCTGGGGGGAATTGGCACTGCCAATGCCTTATTTTGTCCTATTGGCGATCGTTGTCAATGCAGCCAGAACATAGTGCTGCTGTGTATCTTCACTTCTTGTCCTGCTCCTTCAGATGGTCTTCATGTGGAAAGCACACTCAGAGTAGTCCTCACCACAGCATGCTGCATCAAAGGCCACCCTCAGCTGAATGTTTTGCCTGTTTATGTCACCTGGCAAAGTGAGCTGCAGTCCTGTTGTGCAAGAATCCCGTCCTTCTTCCATGTGGATTGTCACTTGCAGTAGTGAAAATGCTTGGAGTACCATGCAGCTCCTACTGTGTCCATTTGAAGTACAATTTGCTTTGATTTTGGACAGCTTTTCTGTGCACAGGATGAACACACCACAGGTGTGAGGGTGAATTTGTGTTCCCAGTGATCCTCTTCTTTGGGAAAGAATAATTTTTGTTCTGTTACTCTTATGTGATGCCTCAGTGCTTTTAATGAGTGGGAAGGAAATTTTAAGTGGTATGGAAGCAGTATTCAGCAGGGACACCAAGTACCAGTTTTCAGTTAGTCCATGTGCCAGGCAATGCAGGTGAGAGGGCCGACTCAAATCAAACTCTCCAAAGCTTCACATCGTGCTTTCAAATGGAGAAACTGCTCCTTCCCTTGCAGGGCATCCTGGCTTGTTTCTAGGCTTAAGCATCTGTCGTGGGCATTCTTTGCCCTATTTAACCCTCCTAAACACCGGGGGGGATTCTTCAGGGAACATTTTAGCTCAATCACAGCACTTATTTGTCTGCTATTACTGTCTGTAAAATTTTGCCAGTGCTTCTGTGATAAAAAGGCTTTTATTTCTACTGTAGCTTGCAAGCTGGTGCCCGCTGTGGGAGCACCACTCTGTTGTTCACAGAGTGTTTTGTTGTTGCAAACTTGGGACAAATGTGAGGCTGAGGTGAGTTACTCTCTTTAGAAGTGTCTGCTCAGCCATCCTCTTCCTGGATCTCTTGGACAGAAGAGAGGTTTGTCCCCCTCTGTTTGCAGTGCCCTGATGAGGACTTGTACCGACACAGGCTCAGAAAGCGGAAACCACCGAAGGGTTTAATGGATGAGAACAAAGCTCAGGGCTTGAACTGGAAACAGTACTATCAACAGTGTCTCTCTCAATTAAAACAGTGATTGGCTGTGTGTGCTTGTGGTGTGATGTTTTTTCTTCGAATGGAAAAAGCCCTGAAGGGAGCTCAGCTAAGCTCCTCCCCAGGGGCAGGAGCTGCCCCAGACCTGCTGTGTTGGGAGTCTGTTACAGGGGTCTGCTGTTATCTAAAGTGGGCCTGGGGGGTATGAAAGGGGAATTTGGGGGTATCTGAATGGTTCTGAGGGCCTCTGCAGGGGCCCGAAAGAGTTTGGGGGGGGGGGGGGGAGGGATAGGCTCAGGTATCTCTGTGGAGTTCCAGGTTTTGGGGTCTTGCAGGAGCTGGGGAGTTATCACTCTGGGTTTTAGTGACCTGCAGCCCTGGGATGGCCCAGCTTCGTCTCCCCCTGCATCTAAAGGTAAGCTGGGTGCACCTCAAGGGCTTCAGAACGTGACAAAGGGGGTCTCGGGACATGTAAACAGGACTGGAGGCACCAAGGCGGTTCTGACCTCACCAAGACACTGGTTGAGCAGTTTGCTTTCTTTTCTGACGTTTTTGGGGTGAATCGAAGGGAGTGGGGGGATTCTGGGTGGAGTGATTCTGCCACGTGGGGCAGGGGGCTGCTGCAGCAGAGGAGCAGGTGAGCGAGGGCTGGGGGCACCCCCCTAAAGTGCTGAAAATTCTCGGAGGGGACCGCAGAATCTTTAAACCTGTAAGTACTGGGGGGAGGCGAGGCGGAGCCAAACCTCTGGTTTGCAGCTGGGGAGGGAGGAAGGGGAGCGAGTGCTGCGTAAGGCAGCTTTGGAAGCGACCCCCCGCGGCTGCCCACGGCCAGGGAGGTGCTCAGTGCTGCCACCCCGTGTGTAATGGCCGGCAGTGCAGCCGTGCCGCGGCGTGTGCCGCCCCGCGGGAGCTCAGTGCTGCCACCCGGTGTGCAATGGCCGGCAGTGCAGCCGTGCCGCGGCGTGTGCCGCCCCGCGGGAGCTCAGGGCTGGCACCCCGTGTGCAATGGCCGGCAGTGCAGCCGTGCCGCGGCGTGTGCCGCCCCGCGGGAGCTCAGGGCTGGCACCCCGTGTGTAATGGCCGGCAGTGCAGCCGTGCCGCGGCGTGTGCCGCCCCGCGGGAGCTCAGGGCTGGCACCCCGTGTGTAATGGCCGGCAGTGCAGCCGTGCCGCGGCGTGTGCCGCCCCGCGGGAGCTCAGGGCTGGCACCCCGTGTGTAATGGCCGGCAGTGCAGCCGTGCCGCGGCGTGTGCCGCCCCGCGGGAGCTCAGGGCTGGCACCCCGTGTGTAATGGCCGGCAGTGCAGCCGTGCCGCGGCGTGTGCCGCCCCGCGGGAGCTCAGGGCTGGCACCCCGTGTGCAATGGCCGGCAGTGCAGCCGTGCCGCGGCGTGTGCCGCCCCGCGGGAGCTCAGGGCTGGCACCCCGTGTGTAATGGCCGGCAGTGCAGCCGTGCCGCGGCGTGTGCCGCCCCGCGGGAGCTCAGGGCTGGCACCCCGTGTGTAATGGCCGGCAGTGCAGCCGTGCCGCGGCGTGTGCCGCCCCGCGGGAGCGCAGGGCTGCAGCCTAACTGCGCTGAATGCTTGAAAATTCTTAGGGGAAAAGGGGAGGGCGGAGAGAGTGACTCGAGCGTTGCTATGGATACAGCGCATGCGCCCTAGCCAGGCTCTGTTCGCGCGAGAGTGGTAGCGTCCCGGTCGTCGCTATGGATACAGCGCATGCGCCCTAGCCAGGCTCTGTTCGGCCCCCCCCCGTGGTAGCGTCCCGGTCGTCGCTATGGATACAGCGCATGCGCCCTAGCCAGGCGCTGTTCGCGCCCCTGTGGGAGCGTCCCGCTCGTCGCCATGGATACCGCGCATGCGCCGCAGCGGGGCCGGTCCCGCGCAGGCGCGCTCCTGGCCGCCTGTGGCGTGTTTCCTGGCGCGCACGGGGGTGCCGCCGTGTGCGCCTTTAGCACAGGAGCGGTCACGGACAGCCCTCGCCTCGGCTCCTGACGTCCTTCTGTGCCCGGCGTGCCTGTGAGCCGCCAGCCTTCGGCGGGGGATGGGGTCCCGGCGCATCGGGGAGGCTGTAGTGCGGCTTCCGGTCTCGCTGCCCGCCCGGCACTCCCGGGTGTGTTCCTCCCGGCGTCTGGAGGTGAGCTGGGGGCATCCGCACGGCTTTTGGGGGTGCCAGAGGAGGTCTGGGGGCACCTAAAAGGGTCTGGGGATATCTAACGTGCTCGTGGGGTCATCTGAAAGGCTCAAGGGTCGTGTACAGACAGCCGGGCACCTCCGAAGGACCCTTTGGGAGGTCTCTGCAGGCTCCCGTGGGAGCTGGGGGTGTCTCGGGGTGGGTTTGGGTTTGGGTTTGGGTTTGTGCTTGTTTGCTAGCTGGCGAGTGGCCTCAGGGCTGTGCCGGACATGGAGTTCCTACTTAACAATAGAAATTAGTTTGTGGTTTGGTTGTTGGTATTTGTGTTTTTTCTTCTTGTTGTGCTGCAAAGATTTTGATGGGAATCTCTAGGTATTAAGTACAGCCAGAGCAAGGCTCTGATTGCCCTGGGAATGCAGGGAAAAGCTTTGGGGAATTAGAACAAAATGAGAAACTTTTCAGGTAAAGAAACAAGTGAGCAAGCCGTGGCCTTTGTCGATTCCTGTAGCTTTGATTGCAGAAGCCTCCATCTAAGCACATTTATTGTAGTGTCTTTTGCAGTGACTCAGTGCAATTCCTCTGTGCCACCCAGCCCATAACAGACATGCAGCTGGCAGTGCAAATGCTGCCCAAAAGGCCTTCCTACCTTCAAAACCGGTCCTCTGTCCTTCCCTCATCATGGCTGAGGAGTGCTGGTTCTTCTTAGCTTAGCTTTTTCCCCCCTCATTCCCCCCATTTATCTGCATTTTTTGCCCTTTTTCTTCTTCCAGGCTTATCTTGATCACAACTACTGTGGCCTGCTTTATATGGCAGCAGGTCAGGATAGGGAGCCTGGCAAAATGTGCTGCTGAAGAGAGAGAGGAGAGATGAAGGTAATGCTTGTCTCAGCCCAGGTAAGCATCTGAGGAAGCAGTCCCTGGGAGGGTTGTGGTCATCTCAGTCAGTAGACTCTGCTTTGAAGCATGCAGACAGCATACTTTTCACATCCTGAAAATGATCTAATCTGTAGCTGTTGATTCCTCTGTGAGGCTTTAAGCACTCTCCCTGCTTGCAGCTAAGTCCAACACTTGAGCAACGTTTTACTTCAGATGACGAGCTCAGAGCCAGTCAGAGCGTGCCTTTTCTGACTAGTGTAGCATTCTGAATCCTCCCCTGTACAATCTTAGGATGTGCTCCCCGTGCTCCTTTCTGCCTTCTACCCAGCTGCCCAAGTCTGGGTGGAAAAACTCACTCAAGAATATAAACCCCAAAGTTTTGAAAGGCTAGAACCAGGCTATTTGTGCAATTGAAACTGTTGTGTGTGGAGGATGTCCCTGCTCGCTGTAGGGGCTTGGACTAGATGACCTTGGAAGTCCCTTCCAACCCCACCCCTCCTGTGATTCCTTTTGGGGAGCTGCAGAGAGCAATGAGGTCTCCCTTCAGCCTCCTTTTCTCCAGACTAAACAGCCCAGCGCCCTCAGCTGCTCCTCAGCCCTGTTCTCCAGACCCTTCCCCATTACAAACAACATGATTGCTGAGGAGAGGGTGGGAAGCAGTTTGTTGGCTAAAGAAGATGGCAATAGATTGTAGGACTGGGGATATAATCCCATGCTCCTTGTTGAAGTGTTTAAATTGTCCTTTAGTACTAAGTACTACTGAAATAAACTTTAGGTAGCCCATCTGAGCAGGAGAGCTTTTGGTTGAAGCAGAGGGAGCCTGGGTAGTGAAAACGTTTTACAGCTTTCAGGGTAAAAGAAATCTTGACCTCATCATGGAGCTCTTACTGGGAGGTAAGCTGTTTGCTGACAGAGGATGTTGGGTGTGTGGGGCCTGGCAGCGAGAGTTTTCCAAAGAGGAGCTCTAAGGCCAGCTGCAAGGTTAGGTGTGGATTCTCCTGGGGTCTCACACAGCACGAGGCTGAGGATTCCAGCGGTCTGATTCCACAGCTGCGTTTTCTTCTCTCTGCTTGGCTGACAGGATGACCTCACTAATGAAGAGAGCGACCTTCTCAGAAGAGGAGACACAGTTTGACAGGCCTGGATCTGTGCTGGCCACCAGTGCTGTCGAGCAGCTGGGAGTCATCCACAGGAGTGTTCCGCCAGAGAGCCTTCTGCTGGGTGCGAGGGTAAGGGGTGCGCATGTCAAGGGCCAGTGCTTGAAACCTCACACTAGATCAGGCTGGCCAGAGCCTCCTCCAGCCTGGGCTTAAACACCTCCAGGGACGGGGCCCCAACCACCTCCCCGGACAACCCATTCCAGGGCTTCACCGCTCTCACGGGGAAGAACTTCTTCCTCACGTCCAGCCTGAACCTCCCCACCTCCAGCTTCAGTCCATTCCTCCTAGTCCTATCACTACCTGATACCTTAAGAGGCCCCTCCCCAGCCTTCTTGTAGGCCCCCTTCGGGTACTGGAAGGCCCCCATAAGGTCACCTCGGAGCCTCTCTTCCCCAGACTGAACAGCCCCAACTCTTTCAGTCTGTCCTCACAGGAGAGGTGCTCCAGCCCTCTGCTCGTCCTCGTGGCCCTTCTCTGGACACCTTCCAGCGAGTCCGTGTCCCTCTTGTAATAGGGGCTCCGGAACTGGAGGCAGTACTCCAGGTGGGTCTAAGCAGAGCTGAGTAGAGGGGGAAAATCACCTCCCTTGACCTGCTAGCCGCGCTTGTCTTGATGCAGCCCATGATCTGGTTGGCTTTCTGGGCTGCAAGTGCACATTGAGAGCTCTTGTTGAGCTTCTCGTCCACCAGCACTCCCAAGTCCCTCTCCTCAGGGCTGCTTTCCAGCCAGTCCCTGCCCAGCTTGTGTTGGTGCCTGGGATTGCCTCGACCCAGATGCAGGACCCTGCACTTAGTCTCGTTGAACCACCTGAGGTTGGCTTGTGCCCACCTCTCCAGCCTGTCGAGGTCCCTCTGGGTGGCATCCCTTCCCTCCAGCTGTCTGCTGCACCACACAGCTCAGTGTCATCGGCAAACTTGCTGAGGGTGCACTCGATGCCGCTGTCCATGGCACCCACAAAGATGTTGAAGAAGCCTGGTCCCAGGGCTGACCCCTAAGGGACTGCGCTTGTCCCTGGCCTCCCCTGGGACACGGACCCATTGACAGCCACTCTTTGGGTGCTGTGTGTTCCCTTTGACCTCCCTGGCTAGATTCAATTCTAACTGTGCTTTGGCTTTCCTGCCCAGGTCTCTGGCTGCTCGGGCAGCTTCCTTACACCCCCCCGTTCTAGCTGTCCTTCTCCTCCACTTCCTGTAGAGTTTCCTTTTAAGTGCTAGTGTGTCCAGCAGCTCCTTGCTCATCCAGGCAGGCCTGCTAGCATTCTTTCCTGCTTTTCCCTTTGTTGGTATCCATTGCTCCCGGCCACAGAGGAGGTGGTCCTTGAATACTGACCCGCTGTCTTCTGGTGGTGACCAGCAGACTGGTCAAAAAGGCCACTGGCATCCTGGCCGATATCAGGAACAGTGTGGCCAGCAGGAGCAGGGAAGTGATTCTGCCCCTGCACTCGGCACTGGTTAGGGCACGCCTTGAGTCCTGTGTCCAGTTCTGGGCCCCTCAGTTTAAGCAAGGTGCTGAGTTGCTGGAAGGTGTCCAGAGAAGGGCAACAAAGCTGGGGAGGGGTTTGGAGCACAGGCCTGTGAGGAGGGGCTGAGGGAGCTGGGGTTGCTTAGCCTGGAGAAGAGGAGGCTCAGGGGAGACCACCTTGCTCTCTACGTCTCCCTGAAGGGAGGTAGTAGCCAGGTGGGGGTTGGTCTCTTCCCCCAGGCAAGCAGCACCAGAACAAGAGGACACAGTCTCCAGCTGTGCCAGGGGAGGTTTAGGCTGGATGTTAGGAAGAAGTTCTTCATAGAAGAGAATAGAATAGACCAGGTTGAAAGAGAGATTGGCCTTTGGAATGTGCTGCCCAGGGAGGTGGTGGAGTCGCCGTCACTGGAAGTGTTTAGAAAGAGACTGGATGAGGCACCCAGTGCCGTGGTTTAGTTGATTAGATGGTGTTGGAATGGAGTAGAATAGAATAGACCAGGTTGGCAGAGCCCTTCAAGATCATCGAGTCCACCGCCACCTAATCAACTAACCCATGCAACCAAGCACCCTATCAAGTCTCCTCCTGAACACCTCCAATGATGGTGAGTCCACCACCTCCCCGGGCAGCCCATCCCAATGGGCAATCACTCTCTCTGTGCAGAACCTCTTCCTAACCTCTAGCCTAAACCTGCCCTGGTGCAGCGTGAGACCGTGTCCTCTTGCCGGGCCCGGTGACGATCAAAGGTCTTTTCCAGCCTGGCTGATTCTCTGTTCTTGTTTCGCTCTTCTTCTCGTGCATGAATTGTCAGTTCCAAGCACTCGAGAGGAGTGATGTGATGGCTGTGCTGCAAACCATCAGACCGGGGATCGAAAGGCAACGTCCTGTGGCTTGGACGTATCGGGATATCCCAGGAACCTCTGTGCCGCCAGGCACTGGGACTGAAACTCAATCCAGATGCTGCAGGTTGGTTCCCTTGAAAAATACACTTGGCACATGAAGAGTGGCCAAGAGACTTCCCTTGTTTCCTTTGTGGAAGGCTTTTGTTTGTCCCCCGACCCCGGGAGATTGTGACGGGGGCCGCGTTCCTCCCAGGCAGGCCGAGGCCGAGGCTGCCCTCGGCACCGGGCGTGCCGCAGGCGGAGCAGCGAAGCTGTGTTCCTGGCAGTTCTCTCCCCAGCTGGATCAGGACAAAGGTGCAGGCCGACAAGGACTTGCACTGACACAGGGTCAGAGAGCTGAAAGCACCAAAGGGTTTAATTTATTAGAGGTTTTCTTTGGCATCTGAAGGAGTTTTGTGGAGCCCCCTGAAAGGGTCTGGGGCAGTGTTAGGGGGATCTGGGGTCACCTCACGGCTGCCACCCCCATGCTGCCTGCTTAAGAGTGCCAGGACTCTTCCTGGAACCACTGGACAGAAGGAAGGTTTGTCTCTTTCTGTTTGCGGTGCCCCAGCAAGGACTTGCACTGACACAGGGTCAGAGAGCTGAAAGCACCAAAGGGTTTAATCGGTGAGAGCAACAGACTTGGTTGCTGCCGCCCGCTGCTAAGGGGTCTGAGCGGCCTCCGAATGGGGTTTGGAGGCAGGTAAGGGTTTCTTTGGGCGTGTGAAGGGGTTTTGTGGGCATCTGGAAGGGGTCTGGAGCCCCCTGAAAGGGTCTGGGATAGCGTTAGGGGGTTCTGGGCTGGTGTACCAGCGGGTCTGGGGACATTGGAAGCGTCTGGGGCTACCTAAACCGGAGCTGGGTGTATCAGACGGGGGGTTTGGGTGCATCAAAAGGGGTTTTGCGGCATCTAAATTGGGGAATCTGTGGGGGTCCTGAAGGAGTTGGGGGGTTCTCAGTGAGGTTTTGGGGTCTCTATGGAGTCCCTGTTGTGTGTTGGGTCTGTAGGATTTCAAGTGCCTGCTTGATACTATAAAGCAGTCTGTGGTTTGTTGGTTGTTTTATTTTCCTTGCCGTGCTGCAAAGATTTTGATGGGAATTTCTAGGTCTGAACTCCAGCCAGAGCAATCCTTCAAGTGCCCTGGGAATGCAGTGAAAACCTCTCGGGCATTGGTTCTGCTCTGTGACTCTAAAAGCTATGAACAGACACCCAGACAGCTGTTAACAGAGTTTCTTTGCGCATTCCAGGTCTGGTGTGTTCAGACTGGCAGGATCTTCCTGAGCTGTCCGAGTACAATTTCTGTTGACCCTTTTCAGCTTTTACGTCCAGTTTGCTGACTGAGGATGTTGGGTGTGTGGGGCCTGGCAGCGGTAGTTTTCCGAGGAGGAGCTCTAAGGCCAGCTACAAGGTTAGGTTTGGATTCTCCTGGGGTCTCACACAGCACGAGTCTCATGATTCCAGCGGTCTGATTTCACAGCTGCGTTTTCTTCTCTCTGCCTAGGTGACAGGATGACCTCACTAATGAAGAGAGACAGCCTGAGCTCTCCAGGAACCTTGAACCCAAGCAGCCAGTGCCTTCTGTGAGTACAAGCTGTCCTTGTTCAACAGGGAAATAGCTGAGAGCTGAAGCCAGCCCACACCACAATTCCCTCAGCTTCCTCTTCTGCAGATGAAACAATCCCAGTTCCTTCTGCCACGCCTCCTAAGACTTGTTATCCAGACCCTTCACCAGCTTTGTTGCCCTTCTCTGGACACCCTCTATCACCTCCATGTCCTGGGGAACACCGCTTGTGCCCGGCCGCCCGCCGGCTGGGTTTACCTCTGTTCCCCACCGCTCTTGGGGCCCAGTCATCCATCCTGTTCTGCTATCCAGCAATCCTGTTGAGAAACATAGAGCTGAAAAGAGAAGTAGCAGAGAAGGGAAGTTGAAGCTGCAAGGGTTGCAGTAGACTCAGTTCTTGTGGTATCCTCTCCTCCCAGTCCCTCCCAATCCCTTCTACTCCTATCCCAGTATGGGAGGAGACTGGTAGGGACCAGGAGGCACTGGGCAGACATACCTGGACCAAGTGGAGGCATTGCTGGAGCCCTGGGACACAACTGTAAGAGAGACAACTGGAGATGACTACAACCCCTCAGATACCTCCCAGTAACCCCCACTGCCCTCCTGAGACCCCAGTTCCCCCTCAGAGTCCTTCCACAGCCTCCCAATACCTCCCAGTACCTGCCAGTAACCCTCCATACCCCACCGAGTGCCCCCCAATTCCCTCTCAGAGCCCTTAACAGCCTCCCAGTCCTTCCCAGTACTGTCCAGAGCCCCTCCCAGTGCCTGCCAGTCCTCTCCCAGTCTGGGAGGAGGTTGGTAGGGACTGAGAGGCACTGGGAGGGACTGGGAGCCATACCTGCACTACCTGGTGTCAGTCCTCCAGCCCTGGGAGACAACTGGAAGCAGTCAGAACCCAGCTGGGAGCACTAGACATCACTGGGAGGAACTGGGAGAGCACTGGGAGCACCTCCCCATAACCTCCAGTGCCTTCCTGAGCCTCTCCAGACTGCCCCAAAGTCTTTCCACAGTCTCCAAGTTCTTCCCAGTGCCATTCAGAGACCTTCCCAGTACCTCCCAGTTATCCCTTAGTATTCCCCAGTGCCCCACTCACTCCCCCCCAGTAACCGCCCCCCGCAGAGTCCTTCCACAGCCTCCCAGTAACCCCCAGTACCCCCAGGATGTGGGCTGTCAGCTTGGCCAGGAGTTTGTTGTGGCAGTGTCAAAGGCCTTGCTGAAGTCCAGGCAGACTACACCCACAGCCTTCCCCACACCTACCAGGCAGTCACCTGATCATAGAAGGAGATCAGGTTGGTGAGGCAGGACCTGCCTCTCCCAGATCTTTGCTGGCTGGGCCTGGGCCCTTGCCTGTCCTGCAGGTTTGCTGTGATTGCCCCCAGGATGATCTGCTCCATAGTCTTGCCAGGCACTGAGGTCAGGCTTACAGGCCTGGACTTCCCAGGTTCTTTCCTCCCTCTGGCCCTTCTTGTGAATGGCATCACACTGTCAGCTTCCAGCCACCTGGGACCTCTGTGGTCATGCAGGACTGGTGGCAACTGTTGGACAGTGTCTTGGAGCTCATCTGCCAGAGCTCTCTGCCCTGGGATGGATCCCATCTGGTCCCATAGACTTGTGAGGGTCCCAGTGGTATCCCAGTCCCTCCCAGTTCTTTCCCAGTTCTTCTCAGTCACCCCCAGTCCCTCCTAGTCCCTCTAATTTCCATCCCAGTTCCTCCCATTCTCTTTGCAGTTCCTTGCAGTCCCTCCCATTCCTCTCCCAGTCCTTCCTAATCTCCTTCCAGTCCCTTCCCAGTCCCATCCCCATCCCTCCCAGTCCCATCCCCATCCCTTCCCAGTCCCATCCCCATCCCTTCCCAGTCCCATCCCCATCCCTTCCCAGTCCCATCCCCATCCCTTCCCAGTCCCATCCCCATCCCTTCCCAGTCCTTCCCATCCTTCCCAGTCCCATCCCCATCCCTTCCCAGTCCCATCCCCATCCCTTCCCAGTCCCCTCCCAGTCCTTCCCCTCCCAGTCCTTCCCCTCCCAGTCCTTTCCTTCCCAGTTCCTCCCAGTCGCCTCCCAATCTCTCCTAATCTCCTTCCAGTCCCTTCCCAATCCCATCCCCATCCCTCCCAATCCTCTCCCAGTCTCTTCCCAGTCCCATCCCAGTCCTTCCCTTCCCATTCACTCCCAGTCCTTCCCAGTTCCCTCCCAATCTCTCCTAGTCCTTTCCCAGTTCCTCTCAGTCCCTCCCAGTCTCCTTCTCATCTTGCAGTGTGGCAGATTTCCAGGAGTGGGAAAGCAGAGCTGTGCTCTCTTCAATCAGTGCAGTTTAGGTGGGAAGTGCTTCCACTGGCTCCATTGGTCCAGATCACCCCAGTTTGGGCTCTGTTTACTTTGGGGCCATTTGGGCCAATTTAGGGTCCTGTTTGGGACTTTTTTCCCAGTTCCTCCCAGTTCCCTCGGAGCTCTCTCACAGTTCTTCCCAGTGCCTCCCACTTGAGCCTCCACTACCTCTTAGTCTCTACCAGTTTCCTCCCAGTTTTCTTTCAGTCTCTGACAGTTTCCTCCTCCTTCCCTCCCAGATTCCACCTAGCGCTCTCCCAGTCACTCCCAGTTTCTTCCCAGTCGCTTCCAGTTCTCTCCCAGTCCTTTGGTGGGAGGAAACTGTTGGGACTGGGAGGGCACTGGGAGGAGGCCATTCCTGTGTAGTTTGGTAATACTGACAGCTGCAGCTGGTGCTGAGCTAAACAGAATGATCACAGAAGGCTTTTGGTCTGAAGCCAGAGCTGCCTGCTGGGGGAATGAACGTTTTTCTGACAGCTCTCGGAGGCACATTTCTGTACAGGTGTTCCCCAGGGCTCAGCTGCTCAGAACTCAACAGTCTTGGAGAGGAATAAAACCCATGGGAAGCTGTGCGTGTGAGGTGACAGAGGGGGTCTGGGGACACGTAAACGGGTCGGGGGGCACCAAGACAGCGCTGCCGCCGGCACCGCCCTCCCCGAGCCGGTGTCACCGCCCTCAACAACATGGCGCCGGATGCTTTAAGACGGCTCAGTGCAGGGTCGTGCTTGGCAGAGCTCTTAGCTCCCCTGCTGTGTACCAGGTCAGTGCTAGCCTCTGCTGCTTTCTGGGGTTTCTCTATAGCTGCCGCCGCCGTGGGGGGAGTTGCCTGCTCGGGGCTTGGGGGTCGCCGCCGCTGGGGGGGGGGGGCTGCCTGCTCAGGGCTTGGGAGCCGCCGCCACCGGGGTTGGGAGGGGGGCCTGCCTGCTCGGGGCTTGGGGGCTGCCGCCGCCGGGGGTGGGGCGTCCTGAGTGTGTAAATGTAGTCAGTTGGCTCAGCTGTACCCAGTGATACTTGGAACTCTGGGCTCCTAGTGCATGCAACAATGACTGGCGTGTGGAACTGTAAGTGATGCCAGAATTGGCCCTTTATCTCTGTTTCTCCTTTCTGGTACACCCAGTGTTTCCCCACTCCTGTTAGGAGTCCTGTCTGCAGGACTCTTGCTGTTCTGTACATGTTGTGTGTGTGTGTATGTCTACATCAGGAGGGGCCTATACGTTGTGCTTTGGAGAACAAGACCACAGGTAAGTCTGCTTTGTGTTACACTCATGAGGAATGGGCTGCCCTGGGAGGTGATGGAGTCACCATCACTGCAAGTCTTTAAAATAAGACAGGATGAGGCACTTAGTACCATGGTTTGGTTGATTAGATGGTGGTGGGTGATAGGTTGGACTCTGTGATCTTGAAGGTCTTTTCCAGCCTGGTTAAATCTGTATTCTATTCTGCTTTCCCAGCATGGCCCCTGTGTTTTCCCTGTTCCTCCCAGTAACTCCAAAATCCTTTTCTAGTGCTCCCAGTACCTTCCCAAGTCTCCCAGTGGGGCCCCAGATCTTCTCCCAGTGGGGAAGTGTCCTCCCAGTATGCCAAACTCCCTTCTTGGTGCTCCAAATACCACCAGATGCTGACTGTGTGTTTTGGGACGGCCATCACTTCTCAGCTCTGTGAGTTAAATGAACACTGAATGGAAAACAAATGATTTTTGTAGTATTTTTATTGGATGCATGCCAACCTCCTCACAGCTTTACAATGTGAGCAACTGAGATCTGTTCTTTGCTTTTTGCTTTACTCATTACAGATTGACACTTTGCTTTCCACTTCATTGACCGAGCAAGCAAGACATGCAGCAGCGACACGGTTGGCACAAGGGCTGTGGCTGTCGCGATGGTGCAGCCTTGCCCTACAGCCTAGCAGGGGATTTCCTTCTGCTTGGCTTGTGTGGGCTCCAGGTAGGGTTTGATCTCTGTCAGTCAGGAGGGAAAGGCTGAAAAGGAAATTGTTCAGTCCACGCTTTTACCGAGGAGATGAAATTTCTGCCAGTGTAGACTCCAACCAAACAGGTAGGTAAGCAGAGGTCCTCTGATGGGTATAATGGGGGTGGCAAAGAGACTTCCCTTGTTTCCATTGTGGAAAACCTCTTGTTTGTCACCTGACCCCAGGAGCTTCTCACAGGGGCTGCGTTCCACTCCAACAGGCTAACAGCGAGGCTGCGCTCGGCTCCTGGCGATGCTGCAACCAGAGCAGAGAAGTTGTGTTCCTGGCAGTTCTCTCTCCACCTGGATCAGGACGAAGGTGCAGGGCGTTGCTCTGCAGCTGGGTACTGCTGAGAGCTGCAGCTGGTGCCCAGATCAAAGACAGCTTTGTCTCCAAGGCCAGCGCTTCTCCACAGAGGAACCAAGATTTCTCTGCAGGTGTTCCCCAGGGTGCCTCACCTGCTCAGAATGCCCAGCTCCAGTGCCAGGCTGATGTCACCTCACAGCTGTCACTCTGTTGCTGCTTGCCTAGGGGTGCTGGAAATCTTCCTGGAACTACTGGAGAATAGGAGGCTTTGTCTCTCTCTGTTTGTGGTGCCCTGAGAAGCGCTTGTACCAACACAGGCTCAGAAAGCTGAAACAAAACAATGAGAGCAACAGATGGAAGAGATGGGTTGATTGCCAGCAAGAAATGCACCGACTGCAAGGTGACTTTTGGGGTAGTAAATCCCAGAACGTGTAACATGCTTGGAGATGCAGACCCGCACAGCAGCGCTCGCAGAGAAGCGCAGCAAAAACTCAGCTGTGTGCTGAAGGTGCAAATCCTATCGAGAAGGGCGTCTGTGGGTCAGGGTGATGAAAAGCAGGGCAGCCCCTCAGCTGTCTCTCTTTCCTTCCATGATACCACATGGGGGTGGGTGATGCAGGAGAGGAGCAGGTGAGTGAGGGGTGGGGGAAGCCTCCCAAAAAAGCTGCTTGAAGGCCTGAATGCTCTCAGAGGGGATGAAAACCCATGGAAAAAAGTAAGTGTAAGTTCCAGCAGAGAAAAAGCTGTGCTCTTAATTGAGAGATTGCAGAGCAGTAGTAGTGTGGGTGCAAAAAGGCTTTGAAATTTCTCTTATTTATAAATTTAAAAAACCCACAAGACACACAAAGGAAACATCACTGGTTTTATTTTTAGTTTTTTAATTTGAATGGGAAGTCAAAGGGAATTTAGAGGCATATAGAGGCTTGTGGGGGCCAATGGAGGGTCTCCTGTGGGTATTTTAGTTGGATGGTAAGGGTTAGTTGTGGGGCGAAGGGGGCGGGGGGAAAGCTTTGCAGTAGTGGCCTTTGGAGGGGGGGTGAGCAAATAACCCTAAATATCCAACTAAAAGATCCTTTGGGAGACTCTCTAGGGGCCCTCCTGATCCCTCTATGTGCCCCCAAATTCCCCTTTGATACCCCCAGGTGCACCTTAGGTGTCAACCGATCCCCTTAAGAGGGATGCAACACTGACCAGTTAGGGGCTTCTCTTGCCCCTGTGTGTGGGGAGCAGCTGAGTGGGGCCCTCTTGGAAGGTTTTTCCATTTGTATTGAAAACAAAGAAACAAAAAGAAAAAAACAACAAAGAAACCAAGAAGGGCAACCCCCCCTCCCATGGCAGACAAAAAAGAAGGTCCACTGTTTTTACTTGATACGCATGTTATATTTATGCTTTGAAACCCTCTTTTGCTCTCCCTAGAATTTGCTTTTACATTCTAGAAGCTCTCCTGTTTAACTGGATGTATAGTATTATGTGGGAAGATGTTTTGGCATAGCTTTGGAAGACTATAGGGAAGATTTGCCGTTGCTCGCGTTAGAGAAAGCTGTGTTTTGTCTTTGACTCTGAGAGTAGTGTAAACCCTTGGGAACTGAAGGAGAGAAACTGGGCAGAATTTAGTTGGATGTGTTAAAATAGTTATTATGACCTATTGTATGCCTTAATTACACATGCCAGTAGAAAATGCCCAATTGAGATATGCCACATGTGCCTTCTGATAGACTATATAACTTTGCTGTTTAATGTAATAAATGTCTTCAGCTGCTTACATCTGGCCCAGAAAGCGCCGCTCGAAGTAATTAAAACGTCGATACCTCAACAAATGGTCACTCCGGCCAGAGGTAAGCGACTGGGGAAACTGAGGGTCGGTGCCTCCTTTTGATGAGCACGTATGGGTAATCAAATAACAAAAGATAACTTGATACTGGGAGTCATTACTTACATCTGGGAGGGAAAAAAAAGTGCAACAACGTAGGATGAAAAGACACGGGAGCGGGGAGGGATGGCGTGTTCAGGGCGGCAACAAAAGTAAACAAAATTGTTCCATCTTCCCTTACAGCGTGGGGACTGATTAAAGATTCTTTTGATCAATTAGCGGAGCATTATAAAGCTGTTACAATAGTAATCAATGCCATTTCACCAGAACAAAGCTGCTCTTTGACTTCTACGCCCCCCCAGCCCCCCTCCCCTACCACGGCCACTAAGCTCACCTGCACCCCTGGAGCTGCAGTCACTGGCGCCTGGCCAATAGCAACAGCAGCCCACTCCCCCCCCCCCCGGACACCCCCCCACTAACTCTTAAAAGTTCTTCCATGTGTTTTAATTGTGGACAGAAGGGACACTTTAGGCAAAAAGCATGACTTGGGAGAGGATGAGTGTCCTAGAAGCCTGTAAGAAACACTGATTGGCAGATACTTTTGTGTACTTTAGGACCTGCTGCTGTAAGTTGTATGCACTAACATCCAGCGATATGGAGTGGAGAAGAAACAATGGCATCTGGCACCTCGAGTTTTAGGCTCAAAAACATCAGTTAAGCTCAAAACTGCTGCTATCACCTCCATGGAACTCTCCATGCCTTCAGGGGATCCTACATTTGACCTGGAGGCTGCCTGGAAGGGCAGCTGCTGTGAATTCGGTGGCCTCCTTTTCCACCCCCCCCCCCCACTGTACCTATGGTGCCTTTGCTAGCCAGCCACCTCCCCCCCCTCCATTCCCCCCCCTTCCTGATAACCTCTCTAGTCTACGAAAGTTGTGTTCTGATTTAAAGCAGCAATGATTATTTCATTATTTCTGATTGTGATGTGTTTTAGAGATTTGGTTTTTTTCATGTTTTCAATAGTTAAGTTTTATCAGTAAGCATAATGAATAGTAAGTATTTAGTGTTTATAAGTATTAAGTATTTAGTAATTATAGTAAGGTATAAGCATTTAGTAATGAGTTCAAACTTTCATTTTTCTATGAGGTCAAATTTTAACTTTTTCTTTTGGTAAAAACTTTTTTTTTGGTGCCATGGCATTTTGGAAGAGCTCTAACTTTTTATTTGCTTCTTTTTAGACATTGATTTGATAATTTAATTTTAACATAGTTCTTTAGGTTCTGTAGAGATTTTTGGTGTTAGCGTAAGAGTTTGATATAGGGACATTATAGAATGATTTTTTTTTTTTTGGTGTGTTTTCTTTGTATTCAAAATTCTTTTAGGATAGGGATTATATATACTAAAAAACAAAAAGGATGCATATTTTGTAACTAAGGTTTTAGTAATACCAGCAAGAAATAGCTAACCCATGTCAACACCTGGAAACATCACTTCTGCAACGCAGTACTGCAATCATCTCAACAAACAGCAGCACAAGAATCGAGAGGATGGGACAAAGAGCATTTCACATGAAGCTGAAAATCAGCAGACCTACCTAACACCGATCACAATGTCTGTTATGATAATCTGAGATCAAAAGCATCCATCAGAAGAATGTACCAAAAATCTATGTCTATTAGGACTGAATATCACGATTGCTTAATTGCTGTGTGATTAGAGAATACGTTGACACGGACTTGTATGTTAACTCACCAGTTTGTCATAATTTTAAATAGTTAAAGTTTGATTGTAACACAAAATACATTTGCATTTTGGGTTATAAAAAGAATAAATAAAAAAAGGTAGAATTCAGGTGTTACCAAAAAAAAGGCTAAAGTATATTGCGTTTTCAAACTTTCATTTTATGTGCGGTTTCAAGCGTGATTTAACAAAGTTTATGGAAGATAAAAGAATTCTGGAAGTTTTAGCTAGGAGAAATTTGAAAGAAGAACAAACAACATTAGGCCACAGATAGTATCAATAGGGCTCAGTGCCTTAGCGAAAACAAAGTATCCAAAGATCAGTGTTGTTAGGATGAGTAAGGATGGATTGTTACGTTACGGTCAATTTCATATCGGGCAGAACCGTGAATATTCAAGGTGTCATCTTTGACCCGGCAAAGAAGCCTTTTCACTTTTGCTGTTTACCTGCAAGATTTTTCTTTACTTATGGAGACGGAGCCTGGCCAGCTTTATCTTTATGGATCAAGGAGAATCTTGCTAACATAAAACAACTTATGATTTTTGAGCGTCTTAGACAAGAGAAGATGTAACGTACCTTTAAAGCATATTGTAAAAGACAGGGGTGAGGATAGGGTTTGCTGTGTTTTTAAGTCATTGTGTCTCGATGTGTATGATGTATTCAGGCCTAATCGAGTCATCTCTGTTGGTAAGAGGAGTGAAGTGTGAGAATTTGAACTAGTAAGATCTAAGTTCTTTGACAGATTAAGCAGGTAACAAAGAAGTAAGTTCTTTGAAGTAAGGGAGTAAGTAGGATGCAACTTTGTCTGAAAAAAGCAACTGTTCTGTTTGTGTTCTGACCTTGTAAGAGAAATGGAAAAGAATGTGAACTTATTGCTGAGGTGTAGCTGGGAGTTTTGTTATCTTTAACCATATATTATGCCAGTTCTGTTAGAATGTTCTAATTAGCTCAACCTGAGCATTGTGTCTTTTACGGGTTACATCAGTCCGTTAGACGTGCCATGTTCATAGAACTGTAGCTTTTGCTATACAGTTTTTAACTTGCTTCTATGTATGCAAAGAATTTTAGAAAGTTCCATCAAAAGCGGTGTTCTATTAGTACACAGAAAGGGGGAGATGTGGGAAGAGGGTGTTTTCGGATAGCTTTAGACTATGGGGAAGATTTGCCTTTGCTCGAGTTAGAGAAAGCTATGTTTTGTCTTTGAGAGTGTGATCTCAGGAGTACAGCTTAGTGAAATCACCAAGCAGGGATAAAGAGGTACCCTATCCTATGAAGTAACAAGGTGGCTTTTCAATGAAGGAGGGCAAATAGAGAGCTTGATGTCATCTAGCAGTTGTGCAGTGTTCTGCAGTTCCCTTTTTCTCTCAGGTGCTGCTGGTTTGAGAGTCACAGGGATATTGGCCTAAGGTGTTAACCTTTTTTGTGATTGCGATTTTATGCTTTTATGTAATGTAAACACTTCAGAACTGAAGGAGAGAAACTGGGCAGAATTTGGTTGGATGTGTTAAAATAGTTTTGTTATTACAACCTATTGTATGCCTTAATTACACGTATGCCAGTAGAAAATGCCCAATTGAGATGTGCCACATGTGCCTTCTGATAGACTATATAACTTTGCTGTATAATGTAATGAACGTCTTCAGCTGCTTACATCTGGTCCAGAAAGCGCTGCTCGAAGTAATTAAAACATCTATACTACAACAATATTATTTGTATGAAAGGAGGCTTTGAAATGGGGTACATGGGGTTCTCAAATATATAAATGTACAATGTATATCTATAATATGCAAAGAGTGGCTTTTTAAAATGTATTGATTTTGTTGATTGGTTGTTTTTTATCTGAATGGAAACCCTCTGAACAGAGGCTGGCTGAGCCTGATATGGGAAAAATTAACCTTTTTGTATAAAATAAGAATTAACATGGGAAAAGATTAACCTTTTATATGAAATAAGAATGTTAAACTGTGAGTGTCAAAGGAACAAAACAACCACAATGGATAGCTAAGTGGCTGATTTAGAAAAAAAAAAAAAAAAAAAAAAGATGAAACACATATGCAGTAACCCACAGAAAACGGGGAAAAAAGGCAATAGATTTCTGGCACTAAACCAGTGCCACTTCCTGTATTATGGAAATAAACTGAGTTTGTGAAGTTGTTTGGCACACAGGGCTTCAGGAGGCAAAAGTAGTATAAGCATTGTTTCTTTTATTGTTCTTTTATTACAGGTACTGCTGAACTTGAATTATTACAGGTGTTATTTCTGTTTTAAGTGTATGGGGTCAGGGGGATCCTCTAAGAACTTAAGGTATTGTAGGCATTGTCTGTGGGGAACCAGGGATAGTCCCCAAAGGAACTTAATGTTAGAAACCTTGTTTGTTTAGAGCGCGTGGCTGAGTGCGCACGATTGAAACACAGGAGAAAAAAAAAATCTATGAAGCGAGAGGGAGTCTCAATCCAACTCCATAGCTCTCCTGTTCAAGTAGATGTAGAAGAATAGTATTAATTTGTATGAAAGGAGGCTTTGAAATGAGCTACGTGGGGTTCTGAAATATATAAGTATACAGTGTGCTTCTGTAACACAGAGTGGATTTTCCTTTGTGTGTGTAATAGGGGTTTTTGTTGTGTACTCTGTATGGTGAGAAGGTGGTACGGTGTTGCATTATAGAAAATGGAAACTGGGGCCAAGTGTATGGGATCAGGGGGATCCCCCAAGAACTTCAGGTATTGTAGCGTTGTCTGTGTGGAACCAGGGGAAGTTAGAAACGTAGTTTGTTTGGAGCGTGCAGCTGAGCGTGGGCACGATTGAGATTTAGGAAAAAATCTACGAAGCGAGTCGGAGCCCCGATCTGCGGTTCTGTGACGAGCGTGGCCAGAGACACACAAAGTGAAAATTGTAAATGTGAGCGTGGGCAGTAACCGAATGCTTAGGACCGGTCTGCAAAGTGAGAGAATTTCCTTTCCCTAAAAGGATGGTGCCTCCGTCAAGCTGGGCTACTTAAGACCGGCCTCGGTGGTGCCCGGCTCTGCTGAGGATGGCTCTTTGCTCAGCTCTTTTCTGGCTTCCTTGAGCTCCCCTCCAGGTAAGTGCCAGCCTCTTCTGCTCTCTGGGGTTCTTCTGTATCAGCTTGGAACGTTTGAAATGCCTGCATGTTCTTGGGGAGGATTAAGACCCCTAGGAGGCCAGCTAACCCTGACCCCTCTCCTCCAACACCATAGCTCTCTTGTTTAATTTAGGTGTAGAAGTGTGGTATTCATCTGACTGAAAAAAGGCTTTGAAATGAGCTACATGGGGTTCTGAAATATGTAATCTTAGTGTGTATGTCTGATACACAAAGAATGTTTTTTCCTTTGTGTGTGTTCTAGGGTTTTTAAATATTCATTGGTTTGGGGGTGTGTGTGTGTTGTGTTTTGTGGTTGTTTTCTTTTAATAAATTTAATTTGGATGGGAAACCTTCTGAACAGAGGCTGGCTGAGCTCCTTCCCATGCACAATGGCAAGAGACACCCCCTTAACTGGTCAGTGTTGCCACCCCTCCTAAGGGGCTCTGTTTGCATCTGTGATGGGCATGGGGCTGCCCAAAGGGAATTTAGGGGTGTGTGGATGTCCATGGAGGGTCTCCTCTTGGTGTTTTAGTTGGACGGTTAGGGTTAGTTGTGCGTGGCTGGTGGCAGGCACTGTAGTAGTTGGCGGTGGTGGCTGGTGGCGGGTGCCATAGTAGTTGTTGGCTCCAACTAACCCTGAGTGTCCAACTGAAAGATCCTTTTGGGGCTCTGTAGAGGCTCCCCGCATCCCTCCATATGCCCCCTATTCTCCTCTGATAACCCCCAGACCCCCCTCAGATGTCATCAGAACCCCTTAAAAGGTGTGTTAACAGCCCTGTTAGGGGCCTCTCTTGCCCTTATGCATGGGGGAAGCAGCTGTGCTAGGCTCTGAGAGGGTTTTCCGTTCAAATTAAAACCAAAGAAACAGAGACCAAATAATTCCACAACAAATTAAACAATCAATAAAGGATGATAAATGTTTCCTGATACACACAACGGAAGATCACCTGTTTGTAATTGATACACTCTCTATAGGTTTGTTTTCAAAATCTGTTTTGCTCTCTCAACAGTGACCAGTCAGGGGCTTCTCTTGCCCCTGTGCATGGGAAGCAGTTTAGCTGGGCTCTCTTCAGAGATTTTGCCATTTAGCCTGGAGAAGAGGAGACTCAGGGGTGACCTTATTACTCTCTACAACTACCTGAGGGGAGGTTGTAGACAGACGGATGTTGGTCTCTTCTCCCAGGCGGCCAGTACCAGAACAAGAGGACACAGTCTCAGGCTGTGCCAGGGGAGGTTCAGGCTGGATGTTAGGAAAAAGTTCTATACAGAAAGAGTGATCGCACATTGGAATGGGCTGCCTGGGGAGGTGGTGGAGTCGCCATCATTGGAGGCTTTCAGGAGAACACTTGATGGGGTGCTTGGTGCCGTGGGTTAGTTGTTTGAGTGGTGTTGGATTGGTTGGATGGGTTGGACGTGATGATCTTGAAGGTCTCTTCCAACCTGGTTTATTCTATGTATTCTATGCATGTGTATTGAAAACATAGAAACAAAAAACCCCAGATGAAACTGTGACAGTTGAGGCTGTGCCTTTAGGCTAGGAGCTACAGTTGGTGTAAAAGGGAAAACAAGAGAGCAATAACTCTAGACAAATTTCACTGGTAGGTGAGTGGGATGTAGTTTTACAATCCTAAACTCAAACTCTCACGGTGTCTCTTTCTGCTGGAACGCACGCATGCTGCCCTTGGGCAGACGCCGCTCATCAGCAGACTTGAGATAAGCAAAACTAACTTCTTAACAACACTTTGAGCTAACTGAAATTTCCCCTAACATTTCTTCTCTTCTCTTTTCCTCTAATTAACTAAAGGGAAATGGGAGGGAGGTGTTGGGGGCGGGGGGGAGGCAAGGTGTTTTTGTCCCCCTTTCTAAATACTTGTGTAAATATTGTAAGTACTGTATATTCTGTACATATTCATTGCATTCCATTTTTGCTTGTAAAATACAGCTTCATTTGCTTCTCTGACTGGAGTCAGCCGAGTTCTTGTTGATGTCCGCGCGTTAAACCATCACACTGCAAGAGAAACAAAAAACCCTAAAGAAGGACAACTGGTTTTAAGTAAGTGATATAGATTGTATATTTATGCTTTCAAACCCTGTTTTGCTGTACCTTGAATTTGCTTTTACATTCTAGAAGCCTTTGCACGTAACAGAAGAGATACAGGAGGGGTGATTTCAAAGCCTTTTGACTTACGAATTAATACTGTTCTTCAATATCTAGGTTACCAGGAGAGATTTTTAGTTGGATTTGTAGTCTTAGGGTGAATTGGCTTAGCTCTCTCAGAGAATCGAGAGGATTTCCGTCCCGTGAAAGGGCGGGGAGGCGCGGCTCTGCTGCCTTCGGCGGCGTGGCTCGGCTCGCCCTGACCCCTCTCCTCCAACTCCATAGCTTTCCTGTTTAACTAGGTGTAAAATTATGGTATTAATTTGTCTGAAAAGAAAGGCTTTGAAATGAGCTACATGAGGTTCTCAAATATGTAAACTTAATGTGTAGCTATAATACACAAAGAATGGATTTTTCCTTTGTGTGTGTGCTAGGGTTTTTTAATACTGATTGTCTGGAGTTTGGGCTATCCATAGGGAATTTAGGGGCATGTGGGTGCCAATGGAGGGTCTCCTGTGGGTATCATAGTGGGATGGTTAGGGTTACGTGGTGTTGGCAGGCTTCTGTGAAATGATGGTGCTCTCTATGAAATGAAATGACATGAAATGATGGTGCTCTCTGTGAAGTGAAATGAAATGAAATGATGGTGCTCTCTGTGAAATGAAATGACATGACCTGAAATGAAATGAAATGATGGTGCTCACTGTGAAATGAAATGACATGAAATGAAGGTGCTCTCTGTGAAATGAAATGACATGAAATGATGGTGCTCTCTGTGAAATGAAATGACATGAAATGAAATGATGGTGCTCTCTGTGAAATTAAATGACATGAAATGATGGTGCTATCTGTGAAATTAAATGACATGAAATGAAATGACATGATGGTGCTCTCTGTGAAATGAAATGACATGACCTGAAATGAAATGATGGTGCTCTCTGTGAAATGAAATGACATGACCTGAAATGAAATGATGGTGCTGTCTGTGAAATGAAATGACATGACATGAAATGAATGTGCTCTCTGTGAAGTGAAATGACATGACATGAAATGAAGGTGCTCTCTGTGAAGTGAAATGTCATGACATGAAATGAAGGAGCTCTCTGTGAAGTGAAATGACATGACATGAAATGATGGTGCTCTCTGTTAAATGAAATTACATGAAATGAAATTAAATGAAGGTGCTCTCTGTGAAATGAAATGACATGACGTGAAATGAAATTAAATGATGGTGCTCTCTGTGAAATGAAATGACATGACATGAAATGAAATGAAATGATGGTGGTCTCTGTGAAATGAAATGACATGAAATGACATGATGGTGCTCTCTGTGAAATGAAATGACATGAAATGAAATGATGGTGCTCTCTGTGAAATGAAATGACATGAAAAGAAATGATGGTGCTCTCTGTGAAAGGAAATGACATGAAATGAAAAGAAATGATGGTGCTCTCTGTGAAATGAATTGAAATGACATGGAATGATGGTGCTCTCTGTGAAATGAAATGAAATGAAGGTGCTCTCTGTGAAATGAGATGGCATGACATGAAATGAAATGATGGTGTTCTCTGTGAAATGAAGTGAAATGACATGAAAAGAAATGATGGTGCTCTCTGTGAAATGAAATGACATGAAATGAAATGATGGTGCTCTCTGTGAAATGAAATGACATGAAATGAAATGATGGTGCTCTCTGTGAAATGAAATGACATGACATGAAATCAAAAGAAATGATGGTGCTCTCTGTGAAATGAAATGACATGACATGAAAAGAAATGATGGTGCTCTCGGTGAAATGAAATGGTGAAAGGAAATGAAATGGTGAAATGAATTGAAGGCGCTCTCTGTGAAACGAAACGAAACGATGGCGTTCTCTGTAAAATGATGGACTTAATGAATTGTAGGATGATATTTATGGGATCAGGGGAAGTTCCTCACAGAACTTTAAATGTTTGACACCCTGTTGATGTTTTGAGTGTGCGGATGAGTGTGGGCACGACTGAGACGTAGAAAATGTCTACGAAGCGAGAGGGAGTCCCGATCTGCGGTTCCACGTCTCCGCGAGGAGCGCGGCCAGAGACGGACGAAGCAAATGTTGTGAATGGGAGTGTGGCCAATCATGGAATGTTTAGAACCAGTAATTGTTATTGTAATTACGTTTGTTTTGTGTTCTGTACCTTGCAAAAAGGTGGTACGATGTTGTATTATGTGAAATGTAAAAGGAGAAAAAGTGGCAACATGTAAAGGATTAGTGGGATCACTTAAGAACTTATGAAATGTAGTATTGTCTGTTTGGAAGCAGGGGAAGCTCCTGCAAGAATTGAAAATGCTAGAAACCTTGCTGATCATCTGAGTGTGTGGGGAGCATGGGCACGACTGAGACGTAGAAAATACCTACGAAGCGAGCGGGAGTCCTGATCTGTGGTTCCATGTCTCTGCGAGGAGCGCGGCCAGAGACGGACGAAGCGAATGTTCTGAATGGGAGTGTGGCTAGTAACTGTATGTTTAGAACCGGTCAGCAAAGCGAGAGAATTTCCTTTCCCGAAAAGGATGGTGGCTCTGTCAAGCTGGGCTACTTCAGACTGGGCTCGGTGGGGCTCAGCTCCCCTTAGTGGTGCCTGGCTCTGCTGAGGTTGGCGCTTTGCTCAGCTTTTTTCTGGTTTCCTTGGGCTCCTCTCCAGGTAAGTGCCAGCCTTTTCTGCTCTCTGGGGTTCCTCTGTATCAGCTTGGAATGTTTGAAATGCCTGCATGTTCTTGGGGGGGATTAAGACCCCTAGGAGGCAGGAAAACCCTGACACCCCCATCCCCTCCAACTCCATAGCTCTCCTGTTTAACTAGGTGTAGAAGTGCGGTTTTAATCTCTCTAAAAAGAGGCTTTGAGCTACATGGGGTTCTGAAATATGTAAACTTACGGTGTGTATCTGTAATACACAAAGAGTGGATTTTCCTTTGTATGTGTTGTGGGGTTTTAAAATAATAATTGGTTGGGGGTGTGTGTATGTTTGTTTTTAAATTTGAATGGAAAACCTGACCAGCCACTGGCTGAGCTCCTTCCCATGCACAGTGGCAAGAGACATCTCTCCTAAGCGGTCAGTGTTGCCACCCCTCCTAAGGGGCTCTGTTCGCATCTGTGATGGGCGTAGGACTGCCCAAAGGGAATTTAGGGGCGTGTGGATACCAATGGAGGGTCTCCTCTTGGTGTTTTAGTTGGACGGTTAGGGTTAGTTGTGGGTGGCTGGTGGCAGGCACTGTAGTAGTTGGCGGTGGTGGCTGGTGGCGGGTGCCATAGTAGTTGTTGGCTCCAACTAACCCTGAGTGTCCAACTAAAAGATCCTTTTGGGGCCCTGTAGAGGCTCCCCGCATCCCTCCGTATGCCCCCTATTCTCCTCTGATAACCCCCAGACCCCCCTCAGATGTCATCAGAACCCCTTAAAAGGTGTGCTAACAGCCCTGTTAGGGGCCTCTCTTGCCCTTGTGCATGGGGGAAGCAGCTTTTCTAGGCTCTGAGAGGGTTTTCCGTTCAAATTATAACCAAAGAAACAAAGACCAAATAATTCCACAACAAATTAAACAATCAATAAAGGATGATAAATGTTTCCTGATACACACAATGGAAGATCACCTGTTTGTAATTGATACACTCTCTATAGGTTTGTTTTCAAAATCTGTTTTGCTCTCTCAACAGTGACCAGTCAGGGGCTTCTCTTGCCCCTGTGCATGGGAAGCAGTTTAGCTGGGCTCTCTTCAGAGGTTTTGCCATGTGTATTGAAAACAAAGACGCAAAAAACCCCAGATGAAACTGTGACAGTTGAGGCTGTGCCTTTAGGCTAGGAGCTACAGTTGGTGTAAAAGGGAAAGCAAGAGAGCAATAACTCTAGACAAATTTCACTGGTAGGTGAGTGGGATGTAGTTTTACAATCCTAAACTCAAACTCTCACGGTGTCTCTTTCTGCTGGAACGCACGCATGCTGCCCTTGGGCAGACGCCGCTCATCAGCAGACTTGAGATAAGCAAAACTAACTTCTTAACAACACTTTGAGCTAACTGAAATTTCCCCTAACATTTCTTCTCTTTTCCTCTAATTAACTAGAGGGAAAAGGGAGGGAGGTGTGTGTGTGGGGGGGTGGCAAGGTGTTTTTGTCCCCCTTTCTAAATACTTATGTAATATTGTAAGTACTGTATATTCTGTACATATTCATTGCATTCCATTTTTGCTTGTAAAATACAGCTTCATTTGCTTCTCTGACTGGAGTCAGCCGAGTTCTTGTTGATGTCCGCGCGTTAAACCATCACACTGCAAGAGAAACAAAAAACCCTAAAGAAGGACAACTGGTTTTAAGTAAGTGATATAGATTGTATATTTATGCATTCAAACCCTGTTTTGCTGTACCTTGAATTTGCTTTTACATTCTAGAAGCCTTTGCACGTAACAGAAGAGATACAGGAGGGGTGATTTCAAAGCCTTTTGACTTACGAATTAATACTGTCCTTCAATATCTAGGTTACCAGGAGAGATTTTTAGTTGGATTTTTAGTCTTAGAGTGAGTTGGCTTAGCTCTCTCAGAGAATCGAGAGGATTTCCGTCCCGTGAAATGGCGGGGTGGTGCGGGCGGCTCGGCTCGCCCTGACCCCTCTCCTCCAACTCCATAGCTTTCCTGTTTAACTAGGTGTAAAAGTATGGTATTAATTTGTCTGAAAAGAAAGGCTTTGAAATGAGCTACATGAGGTTCTCAAATATGTAAACTTAATGTGCAGCTATAATGCACAAAGAATGGACTTTTCCTTTGTATGTGTGGTAGGGTTTTTTAATACTGATTGGTTTGGTGTTGGGGCTATCCATAGGGAATTTAGGGGCATGTGGGTGCCAATGGAGGGTCTCCTGTGGGTATCTTAGCAGGATGGCTAGGGTTACGTGGTGTTGGCGGGCTTCTGTGAAATGATGGTGCTCTCTGTGAAATGAAATGATGGAGCTCTCTGTGAAATGAAATGAACTGAAATGATGGAGCTCGCTGTGAAAGGAAATGAACTGAAATGATGGAGCTCGCTGTGAAAGGAAATGAAATGAAATGATGGAGCTCGCTGTGAAATGAAATGAAATGATGGAGCTCTCTGTGAAATGAAACGAAATGGTGGAGCTCTCTGTGAAATGAAGTGAAATGAAATGACGGTGCTCTCTGTGAAATGAAGTGAAAAATGAAGTGAAAAATGAAATTAAATGAGAAATGAAGTGAAAAATGAAGTGAAATGAGAAATGAAGTGAAAAATGAAATGAAAAATGAAGTGAAATGAGAAATGAAGTGAAAAATGAAATGAAAAATGAAGTGAAATGAGAAATGAAGTGAAAAATGAAATGAAAAATGAAGTGAAATGAGAAATGAAGTGAAAAATGAAATGAAAAATGAAGTGAAATGAAATGAAATGATGGTGCTCTCTGTGAAATGAAATGAAAAATGAAATGAAAAATGAAACGAAAAATGATAGTGCCCTATGTGAAATGAAATGAAATGAAAAGAATAGAAATGAAATGAAATGATGGTGCTCTCTGTGAAATGAAGTGAAAAATGAAATGAAAAATGATAGTGCCCTGTGTGAAATGAAATGAAATGAAAAGAATAGAAATGAAATGAAATGATGGTGCTCTCTGTGAAATGAAATGAAATGAAAAGAGTAGAAATGAAATGAAATGATGGTGCTCTCTGTAAAATGAAATGAAATGAAATGATGGTGCTCTCTGTGAAATGCAATGAAATGAAATGAAATGGTTGTGCTCTCTGTGAAATGATTTGAAATGAAATGCTGGTGCTGTCTGTGAAATGAAATGAAATGCTGGTACTGTCTGTGAAATGAAATGAAATGAAATGATGGTGCTCTCTGTGAAATGAAAAATGAAATGCAATGAAAATTGAAATGAAAAATGAAATGAAATGAAAAATGATGGTGCTCTCTGTGACATGAAATGAAATGAATGGAATAGAAATGAAATGAAATGAAGGTGTTCTCTGTGAAATGAAATGAAATGATGGTGTTCTCTGTGAAATGCAATGCAATGAAATGATGGTGCTCTCTGTGAAATGAAATGAAATTAAATGGTGGTGCTCTCTGTGAAATGAAATGAAATGAAATGCCGGTGCTGTCTGTGAAATGAAATGAAATGTCGGTGCTCTCTGTGAAATGAAATGAAATGATGGTGCTCTCTGTGAAATGCAATGAAATGAAATGATGGTGCTCTCTGTGAAGTGAAATGAAATTAAAAGAATAGAAATGAAATGAAATGATCGTGCTCTCTGTGAAATGAAATGAAATGATGGTGCTCTCTGTGAAATGAAAAATGAAATGAAAAATTAAATGAAATGAGAATTGAAATGAAATGAAAAATGATGGTGCTCACTGTGACATGAAAGCGAAATGAATGGAATAGAAATGAAATGAAATGAAGGTGTTCTCTGTGAAATGAAATGATGGTGCTCTCTGTGAAATGCAATGAAATGAAATGATAGTGCTCTCTGTGAAATGCAATGAAATGAAATGATAGTGCTCTCTGTGAAATACAATGAAATGATGGTGCTCTCCAGTGAAATGCAATGAAATGAAATGATGGTGCTCTCTGTGAAATGAAATGAAATTGAAAGAATAGAAATTAAATGAAATGATCATGCTCTCTGTGAAATGAAATGATGGTGCTCTCTGTGAAATGAAAAATGAAATGAAAAATGAAATGAAATGAAAATTAAAATGAAAAATGAAATGAAATGAAAAATGATGGTGCTCTCTGTGAAATGAAATGACATGATGGTGTTCTCTGTGAAATGCAATGAAATGAAATGAAATGGTGGTGTTCTCTGTGAAATGAAATGAAATGATGGTGCTCTCTGTGAAAGGAAATGAAATGAAATGATGGTGCCCTCTGTGGAATGCAATGAAATGAAATGAAATGAAATGATGGTGCTCTCTGTGAAAGGAAATGAAATGAAATGATGGTGCCCTCTGTGGAATGCAATGAAATGAAATGATGGTGCTCTCTGTGAAATGCAATGAAATTAAATTAAATGATGGTGCTCTCTGTGAAATGCAATGCAATGAAATGAAATGATGGTGCTCTCTGTGAAATGCAATGAAATGAAATGAAATGATGGTGCTCTCTGTGAAATGCAATGAAATGAAATGAAATGATGGTGCTCTCTGTGAAATGCAATGAAATGAAATGAAATGATGGTGCTCTCTGTGAAATGCAATGCAATGAAATGAAATGATGGTGCTCTCTGTGAAATGCAATGCAATGAAATGAAATGAAATGATGGTGCTCTCTGTGAAATGCAATGAAATTAAATGAAATGATGGTGCTCTCTGTGAAATGCAATGCAATGAAATGAAATGATGGTGCTCTCTGTGAAATGCAATGAAATGAAATGATGGTGCTCTCTGTGAAATGCAATGAAATGAAATGAAATGATGGTGCTCTCTGTGAAATGCAATGAAATGAAATGAAATGATGGTGCTCTCTGTGAAATGCAATGAAATGAAATGAAATGATGGTGCTCTCTGTGAAATGCAATGCAATGAAATGAAATGATGGTGCTCTCTGTGAAATTCAATGCAATGAAATGAAATGAAATGATGGTGCTCTCTGTGAAATGCAATGAAATGAAATGAAATGGTGGTGCTCTGTGAAATGCAATGAAATGAAATGAAATGATGGTGCTCTCTGTGAAATGAAGTGAAAAATGAAATGAAAAATGAAATGATAAATGATGGTGCTCTCTGTGAAATTAAATGAAATCAAAAGAATTGAAATGAAATGAAATGATGGTGCACTCTGAAATGAAATGAAATGAATGAATGATGGTGCTCTCTGTGAAATGAAATGATGGTGCTCTCTGTGAAATGAAATTAAATGATGGTGCTCTCTGTGCAATGAAATGCAATGAAATGGTGGTGCTCTCTGTGAAATGCGATGAAATGAAATTAAATGATGATGCTCTCTGTGAAATGCAATGAAATGAAATGGTGGTTCTCTCTGTGAAATGAAGTGAAAAATGAAAAATGATATGAAATGAGAAATGAAATGAAAAATGAACTGAAAAATGAAATTAAATGAAAAATGAAGTTAAAAAGAAATGAAAAATGAAATGAAATGAAAAATGAAATGAAATGATGGTGCTCTCTGTGAAGTGAAATGAAATGAAGTGAAATGATGGTGCTCTCTGTGAAATGAAATGAAATGAAATGATGGTGCTCTCTGTGAAATGAAATGAAATGATGGTGCTCTCTGTGAAATGAAATGAAATGATGGTGCCCTCTGTGAAATGCAATGAAATGAAATGGTGGTGCTGTCTGTGAAATGCAATGAAATGAAATGGTGGTGCTGTCTGTGAAATGCAATGAAATGAAATGAAATCATGGTGCTCTCTGTGAAATGCAATGAAATGAAATGAAATCATGGTGCTCTCTGTGAAATGAAGTGAAATGAAATGAAATGATGGTGCTCTCTGTGAAATGAAGTGAAAAATGAAATGAAAAATGAAATGATAAATGATGGTGCTCTCTGTGAAATGAAATGAAATCAAAAGAATTGAAATTAAATGAAATGATGGTGCTCTCTGAAATGAAATGAAATTAAATGATGGTGCTCTCTGTGAAATGAAATGAAATGATGGTGCTCTCTGTGAAACGAAAAGAAATGATGGTGCTCTCTGTGAAATGAAATGAAATGAAATGGTGGTGCTCTCTGTGAAATGAAATGAAATGAAATGCTGGTGCTCTCTGTGAAATGCAATGTAATGAAATGATGGTGCTCTGTGAAATGAAATGAAATTAAATGATGGTGCTCTCTGTGAAATGAAATGAAATGATGGTGCTCTCTGTGAAACGAAAAGAAATGATGGTGCTCTCTGTGAAATGAAATGAAATGAAATGGTGGTGCTCTCTGTGAAATGCAATGAAATGAAATTAAATGGTTGTGCTCTCTGTGAAATGATTTGAAATGAAATGCCGGTGCTGTCTGTGAAATGAAATGAAATGCTGGTGCTGTCTGTGAAATGAAATGATATGATGGTGTTCTCTGTGAAATGCAATGGAATGAAATGATGGTGCTCTCTGTGAAACGCTATGAAATGAAATGATGGTGCCCTCCACGAAATGCAATGAAATGAAATGATGGTGCTCTCTGTGAAATGAAGTGAAAAATGAAATGAAAAATGAAATGATAAATGATGGTGCTCTTTGTGAAATGAAATGAAATCCAAAGAATTGAATTGAAATGAAATGATGGTGCTCTCTGAAATGAAATGAAATGATGGTGCTCTCTGAAATCAAATGAAATGAAATGATGGTACTCTCTGTGAAATGAAGTGAAATGAAATGATGGTGCTGTCTGTGAAATGAAATGAAATGGTGGTGCTCTCTGTGAAATGCAATGAAATGAAATTAAATGGTTTTGCTCTCTCTGAAATTATTTGAAATGAAATGCTGGTGCTGTCTGTGAAATGAAATGAAATGATGGTGCTCTCTGTGAAACGCAATGAAATGAAATGATGGTGCTCTCTGTGAAACGCTATGAAATGAAATGATGGTGCCCTCCGTGAAATGCAATGAAATGAATGATGGTGCTCTCTGTGAAATGAAATGAAATTAAAAGAATAGAAATGAAATGATTGTGCTCTCTGTGAAATGAAATGAAATGATGGTGCTCTCTGTGAAATGAAAAATGAAATGAAATGAAAATTGAAATGAAAAATGAAATGAAATGAAAAATGATGGTGCTCTCTGTGACATGAAATGAAATGAATGGAATAGAAATGAAATGAAATGAAGGTGTTCTCTGTGAAATGAAATGAAATGAAATGATGGTGCCCTCTGTGAAATGCAATGAAATTAAATGAAATGATGGTGCTCTCTGTGAAATGCACTGAAATTAAATGAAATGATGGTGCCCTCTGTGAAATGAAATGAAATGATTGTGCCCTCTGTGAAATGCAATGAAATGAATGAAATGGTGGTGCTCTCTGTGAAATGCAATGAAATGAAATGAAATGATGGTGCTCTCTGTGAAATGCAATGAAATGAAATGAAATGATGGTGCTCTCTGTGAAATGCAATGAAATGAAATGAAATGATGGTGCTCTCTGTGAAATGCAATGAAATGCAATGAAATGATGGTGCCCTCTGTGAAATGCAATGAAATGCAATGAAATGATGGTGCTCTCTGTGAAATGCAATGAAATGAAATGAAATGATGGTGCCCTCTGTGAAATGCAATGAAATGAAATGATGGTGCTCTCTGTGAAATGAAATGAAATGATGGTGCTCTCTGTGAAATGAAATGAAATGAAATGGTGGTGCCCTCTGTGAAATGCAATGAAATGAAATGGTGGTGCTCTCTGTGAAATGCAATGAAATGAAATTAAATCATTGTGCTCTCTGTGAAATGAAGTGAAATGAAATGATGGTGCTCTCTGTGAAATGAAGTGAAAAATGAAATGAAAAATGAAATGATAAATGATGGTGCTCTCTGTGAAATGAAATGAAATCAAAAGAATTGAAATGAAATGAAATGATGGTGCACTCTGAAATGAAATGAAATGATGGCACTCTCTGAAATGAAATTAAATGAAATAATGGTGCTCTCTGTGAAATGAAGTGAAATGAAATGGTGGTGCTCTCTGTGAAATGCAATGAAATGAAATGAAATGGTGGTGCTCTCTGTGAAATGCGATGAAATGAAATGAAATGGTGGTGCTCTCTGTGAAATGCAAGGAAATGAAATGGTGGTGCTCTCTGTGAAATGCAATGAAATGAAATTAAATGGTGGTGCTCTCTGTGAAATGCAATGAAATGAAATGAAATGGTGGTGCTCTCTTTGAAATGCAATGAAATGAAATTAAATCATTGTGCTCTCTGTGAAATGAAGTGAAATGAAATGAAATGATGGTGCTCTCTGTGAAATGAAGTGAAAAATGAAATGAAAAATGAAATGATAAATGATGGTGCTCTCTGTGAAATGAAATGAAATCAAAAGAATTGAAATGAAATGAAATGATGGTGCACTCTGAAATGAAATGAAATGATAGTGCTCTCTGAAATGAAATGAAATGATGGTGCTCTCTGTGAAATGAAGTGAAATGAAATGATGGTGCTCTCTGTGAAATGAGGTGAAATGAAATGATGGTGCTCTCTGTGAAATGAAATGAAATGATGGTGCTCTCTGTGAAATGAAATGAAATGATGGTGCTCTCTGTGAAAGGAAATGAAATGAAATGATGGTGCCCTCTGTGAAATGCAATGAAATGAAATGAAATGGTGGTACTCTCTGTGAAATGCAATGAAATGAAATTAAATCGTTGTGCTCTCTGTGAAATGCAGTGAAATGAAATTAAATCATTGTGCTCTCTGTGAAATGAAGTGAAATGAAATGAAATGATGGTGCTCTCTGTGAAATGAAGTGAAAAATGAAATGAAAAATGAAATGATAAATGAGGGTGCTCTCTGTGAAATGAAATGAAATCAAAAGAATTTAAATGAAATGAAATGATGGTGCACTCTGAAATGAAATGAAATGATGGTGCTCTCTGAAATGAAATGAAATGAAATGATGGTGCTCTCTGTGAAATGAAGTGAAATGAAAAGAATAGAAATGAAATGGAGGTACTCTGTGAAATGAAATGGAGGTGCACTCTGTGAAATGTAGTGAAATGAAATGATGATGCTCTCTGTGAAATGAAATGAAATGATGGTGCTCTCTTTGAAATGAAATGAAATGACGGTGCTCTCTGTGAAATGAAATGCAGTGAAATGGTGGTGTTGTCTGTGAAATGAAATGCAATGAAATGGTGGTGCTCTCTGTGAGATGAAGCGAAAAATGAAATGAAAAATGAAATGAAAAATGAAGGTGCTCTCTGTGAAATGAAATGAAATCAAAAGAATTGAAATGAA
>NC_071635.1:0-22492 GCF_014839835.1 Dryobates pubescens | reverse complement strand
AATACACATGGCAAAACCTCTGAAGAGAGCCCAGCTAAACTGCTTCCCATGCACAGGGGCAAGAGAAGCCCCTGACTGGTCACTGTTGAGAGAGCAAAACAGATTTTGAAAACAAACCTATAGAGAGTGTATCAATTACAAACAGGTGATCTTCCATTGTGTGTATCAGGAAACATTTATCATCCTTTATTGATTGTTTAATTTGTTGTGGAATTATTTGGTCTTTGTTTCTTTGGTTATAATTTGAAACGGAAAACCCTCTCAGAAGCCTAGAAAAGCTGCTTCCCCCATGCACAAGGGCAAGAGAGGCCCCTAACAGGGCTGTTAGCACACCTTTTAAGGGGTTCTGATGACATCTGAGGGGGGTCTGGGGGTTATCAGAGGAGAATAGGGGGCATATGGAGGGATGCGGGGAGCCTCTACAGGGCCCCAAAAGGATCTTTTAGTTGGACACTCAGGGTTAGTTGGAGCCAACAACTACTATGGCACCCGCCACCAGCCACCACCGCCAACTACTACAGTGCCTGCCACCAGCCACCCACAACTAACCCTAACCGTCCAACTAAAACACCAAGAGGAGACCCTCCATTGGTATCCACACGCCCCTAAATTCCCTTTGGGCAGTCCTACGCCCATCACAGATGCGAACAGAGCCCCTTAGGAGGGGTGGCAACACTGACCGCTTAGGAGAGATGTCTCTTGCCACTGTGCATGGGAAGGAGCTCAGCCAGTGGCTGGTCAGGTTTTCCATTCAAATTTAAAAACAAACATACACACACCCCCAACCAATTATTATTTTAAAACCCCACAACACATACAAAGGAAAATCCACTCTTTGTGTATTACAGATACACACCGTAAGTTTACATATTTCAGAACCCCATGTAGCTCAAAGCCTCTTTTTAGAGAGATTAAAACCGCACTTCTACACCTAGTTAAACAGGAGAGCTATGGAGCTGGAGGGGATGGGGGTGTCAGGGTTTTCCTGCCTCCTAGGGGTCTTAATCCCCCCCAAGAACATGCAGGCATTTCAAACATTCCAAGCTGATACAGAGGAACCCCAGAGAGCAGAAAAGGCTGGCACTTACCTGGAGAGGAGCCCAAGGAAACCAGAAAAAAGCTGAGCAAAGCGCCAACCTCAGCAGAGCCAGGCACCACTAAGGGGAGCTGAGCCCCACCGAGCCCAGTCTGAAGTAGCCCAGCTTGACAGAGCCACCATCCTTTTCGGGAAAGGAAATTCTCTCGCTTTGCTGACCGGTTCTAAACATACAGTTACTAGCCACACTCCCATTCAGAACATTCGCTTCGTCCGTCTCTGGCCGCGCTCCTCGCAGAGACATGGAACCACAGATCAGGACTCCCGCTCGCTTCGTAGGTATTTTCTACGTCTCAGTCGTGCCCATGCTCCCCACACACTCAGATGATCAGCAAGGTTTCTATCATTTTCAATTCTTGCAGGAGCTTCCCCTGCTTCCAAACAGACAATACTACATTTCATAAGTTCTTAAGTGATCCCACTAATCCTTTACATGTTGCCACTTTTTCTCCTTTTACATTTCACATAATACAACATCGTACCACCTTTTTGCAAGGTACAGAACACAAAACAAATGTAATTACAATAACAATTACTGGTTCTAAACATTCCATGATTGGCCACACTCCCATTCACAACATTTGCTTCGTCCGTCTCTGGCCGCGCTCCTCGCGGAGACGTGGAACCGCAGATCGGGACTCCCTCTCGCTTCGTAGACATTTTCTACGTCTCAGTCGTGCCCACACTCATCCGCACACTCAAAACATCAACAGGGTGTCAAACATTTAAAGTTCTGTGAGGAACTTCCCCTGATCCCATAAATATCATCCTACAATTCATTAAGTCCATCATTTTACAGAGAACGCCATCGTTTCGTTTCGTTTCACAGAGAGCGCCTTCAATTCATTTCACCATTTCATTTCCTTTCACCATTTCATTTCACCGAGAGCACCATCATTTCTTTTCATGTCATGTCATGTCATTTCATTTCACAGAGAGCACCATCATTTCTTTTGATTTCATGTCATGTCATTTCATTTCACAGAGAGCACCATCATTTCATTTCATGTCATTTCATTTCACAGAGAGCACCATCATTTCATTTCATGTCATTTCATTTCACAGAGAGCACCATCATTTCTTTTCATGTCATTTCACTTCATTTCACAGAGAACACCATCATTTCATTTCATGTCATGCCATCTCATTTCACAGAGAGCACCTTCATTTCATTTCATTTCACAGAGAGCACCATCATTCCATGTCATTTCAATTCATTTCACAGAGAGCACCATCATTTCTTTTCATTTCATGTCATTTCCTTTCACAGAGAGCACCATCATTTCTTTTCATGTCATTTCATTTCACAGAGAGCACCATCATTTCATTTCATGTCATTTCATTTCACAGAGAGCACCATCATGTCATTTCATGTCATTTCATTTCACAGAGACCACCATCATTTCATTTCATTTCATGTCATGTCATTTCATTTCACAGAGAGCACCATCATTTAATTTCATTTCACGTCATGTCATTTCATTTCACAGAGAGCACCTTCATTTAATTTCATTTCATGTAATTTCATTTAACAGAGAGCACCATCATTTCATGTCATGTCATTTCACTTCACAGAGAGCTCCTTCATTTCATGTCATGACATTTCACTTCACAGAGAGCACCTTCATTTCATGTCATGTCATTTCACTTTACAGAGAGCACATTCATTTCATGTCATGTCATTTCATTTCACAGACAGCACCATCATTTCATTTCAGGTCATGTCATTTAATTTCACAGAGAGCACCATCATTTCATTTCATTTCAGGTCATGTAATTTCATTTCACGGAGAGCACCATCATGTCATTTCATTTCATGTCATTTAATTTCACAGATAGCACCATCATTTCATGTCATTTAATTTCACAGAGAGCACCATCATTTCATTTCATGTCATTTCATTTCACAGAGAGCACCATCATTTCATGTCATTTCATTTCACAGAGAGCACCTTCATTTCATGTCATTTCATTTCACAGTGAGCACCATCATTTCATTTCATTTCAGGTCATGTCATTTCATTTCACAGAGAGCACCATCATTTCATTTCATTTCACTTCACAGAGAGCACCATCATTTCATGTCATTTCATTTCATAGAGAGCACCATCATTTCACAGAAGCCTGCCAACACCACGTAACCCTAACCATCCCACTATGATACCCACAGGAGACCCTCCATTGGCACCCACATGCCCCTAAATTCCCTATGGATAGCCCAAACTCCAGACAATCAGTATTAAAAAACCCTAGCACACACACAAAGGAAAAATCCATTCTTTGTGTATTATAGCTACACATTAAGTTTACATATTTGAGAACCTCATGTAGCTCATTTCAAAGCCTTTCTTTTCAGACAAATTAATACCATAATTTTACACCTAGTTAAACAGGAAAGCTATGGAGTTGGAGGAGAGGGGTCAGGGCGAGCCGAGCCACGCCGCCGAAGGCAGCAGAGCCGCGCCTCCCCGCCATTTCACGGGACGGAAATCCTCTCGATTCTCTGAGAGAGCTAAGCCAATTCACCCTAAGACTACAAATCCAACTAAAAATCTCTCCTGGTAACCTAGATATTGAAGAACAGTATTAATTCGTAAGTCAAAAGGCTTTGAAATCACCCCTCCTGTATCTCTTCTGTTACGTGCAAAGGCTTCTAGAATGTAAAAGCAAATTCAAGGTACAGCAAAACAGGGTTTGAAAGCATAAATATACAATCTATATCACTTACTTAAAACCAGTTGTCCTTCTTTAGGGTTTTTTGTTTCTCTTGCAGTGTGATGGTTTAACGCGCGGACATCAACAAGAACTCGGCTGACTCCAGTCAGAGAAGCAAATGAAGCTGTATTTTACAAGCAAAAATGGAATGCAATGAATATGTACAGAATATACAGTACTTACAATATTTACACAAGTATTTAGAAAGGGGGACAAAAACACCTTGCCTCCCCCCCGCCCCCAACACCTCCCTCCCATTTCCCTTTAGTTAATTAGAGGAAAAGAGAAGAGAAGAAATGTTAGGGGAAATTTCAGTTAGCTCAAAGTGTTGTTAAGAAGTTAGTTTGCTTATCTCAAGTCTGCTGATGAGCGGCGTCTGCCCAAGGGCAGCATGCGTGCGTTCCAGCAGAAAGAGACACCGTGAGAGTTTGAGTTTAGGATTGTAAAACTACATCCCACTCACCTACCAGTGAAATTTGTCTAGAGTTATTGCTCTCTTGTTTTCCCTTTTACACCAACTGTAGCTCCTAGCCTAAAGGCACAGCCTCAACTGTCACAGTTTCATCTGGGGTTTTTTGTTTCTATGTTTTCAATACACATGCATAGAATACATAGAATAAACCAGGTTGGAAGAGACCTTCAAGATCATCACGTCCAACCCATCCAACCAATCCAACACCACTCAAACAACTAACCCACGGCACCAAGCACCCCATCAAGTGTTCTCCTGAAAGCCTCCAATGATGGCGACTCCACCACCTCCCCAGGCAGCCCATTCCAATGTGCGATCACTCTTTCTGTATAGAACTTTTTCCTAACATCCAGCCTGAACCTCCCCTGGCACAGCCTGAGACTGTGTCCTCTTGTTCTGGTACTGGCCGCCTGGGAGAAGAGACCAACATCCGTCTGTCTACAACCTCCCCTCAGGTAGTTGTAGAGAGTAATAAGGTCACCCCTGAGTCTCCTCTTCTCCAGGCTAAATGGCAAAATCTCTGAAGAGAGCCCAGCTAAACTGCTTCCCATGCACAGGGGCAAGAGAAGCCCCTGACTGGTCACTGTTGAGAGAGCAAAACAGATTTTGAAAACAAACCTATAGAGAGTGTATCAATTACAAACAGGTGATCTTCCGTTGTGTGTATCAGGAAACATTTATCATCCTTTATTGATTGTTTAATTTGTTGTGGAATTATTTGGTCTCTGTTTCTTTGGTTTTAATTTGAACGGAAAACCCTCTCAGAGCCTAGCACAGCTGCTTCCCCCATGCATAAGGGCAAGAGAGGCCCCTAACAGGGCTGTTAGCACACCTTTTAAGGGGTTCTGATGACATCTGAGGGGGGTCTGGGGGTTATCAGAGGAGAATAGGGGGCATATGGAGGGATGCGGGGAGCCTCTACAGAGCCCCAAAAGGATCTTTCAGTTGGACACTCAGGGTTAGTTGGAGCCAACAACTACTATGGCACCCGCCACCAGCCACCACCGCCAACTACTACAGTGCCTGCCACCAGCCACGCACAACTAACCCTAACCGTCCAACTAAAACACCAAGAGGAGACCCTCCATGGACATCCACACACCCCTAAATTCCCTTTGGGCAGCCCCATGCCCATCACAGATGCAAACAGAGCCCCTTAGGAGGGGTGGCAACACTGACCAGTTAAGGGGGTGTCTCTTGCCATTGTGCATGGGAAGGAGCTCAGCCAGCCTCTGTTCAGAAGGTTTCCCATCCAAATTAAATTTATTAAAAGAAAACAACCACAAAACACAACACACACACACCCCCAAACCAATGAATATTTAAAAACCCTAGAACACACACAAAGGAAAAAACATTCTTTGTGTATCAGACATACACACTAAGATTACATATTTCAGAACCCCATGTAGCTCATTTCAAAGCCTTTTTTCAGTCAGATGAATACCACACTTCTACACCTAAATTAAACAAGAGAGCTATGGTGTTGGAGGAGAGGGGTCAGGGTTAGCTGGCCTCCTAGGGGTCTTAATCCTCCCCAAGAACATGCAGGCATTTCAAACGTTCCAAGCTGATACAGAAGAACCCCAGAGAGCAGAAGAGGCTGGCACTTACCTGGAGGGGAGCTCAAGGAAGCCAGAAAAGAGCTGAGCAAAGAGCCATCCTCAGCAGAGCCGGGCACCACCGAGGCCGGTCTTAAGTAGCCCAGCTTGACGGAGGCACCATCCTTTTAGGGAAAGGAAATTCTCTCACTTTGCAGACCGGTCCTAAGCATTCGGTTACTGCCCACGCTCACATTTACAATTTTCACTTTGTGTGTCTCTGGCCACGCTCGTCACAGAACCGCAGATCGGGGCTCCGACTCGCTTCGTAGATTTTTTCCTAAATCTCAATCGTGCCCACGCTCAGCTGCACGCTCCAAACAAACTACGTTTCTAACTTCCCCTGGTTCCACACAGACAACGCTACAATACCTGAAGTTCTTGGGGGATCCCCCTGATCCCATACACTTGGCCCCAGTTTCCATTTTCTATAATGCAACACCGTACCACCTTCTCACCATACAGAGTACACAACAAAAACCCCTATTACACACACAAAGGAAAATCCACTCTGTGTTACAGAAGCACACTGTATACTTATATATTTCAGAACCCCACGTAGCTCATTTCAAAGCCTCCTTTCATACAAATTAATACTATTCTTCTACATCTACTTGAACAGGAGAGCTATGGAGTTGGATTGAGACTCCCTCTCGCTTCATAGATTTTTTTTTTCTCCTGTGTTTCAATCGTGCGCACTCAGCCACGCGCTCTAAACAAACAAGGTTTCTAACATTAAGTTCCTTTGGGGACTATCCCTGGTTCCCCACAGACAATGCCTACAATACCTTAAGTTCTTAGAGGATCCCCCTGACCCCATACACTTAAAACAGAAATAACACCTGTAATAATTCAAGTTCAGCAGTACCTGTAATAAAAGAACAATAAAAGAAACAATGCTTATACTACTTCTGCCTCCTGAAGCCCTGTGTGCCAAACAACTTCACAAACTCAGTTTATTTCCATAATACAGGAAGTGGCACTGGTTTAGTGCCAGAAATCTATTGCCTTTTTTCCCCGTTTTCTGTGGGTTACTGCATATGTGTTTCATTTTTTTTTTTTTTTTTTTTTTCTAAATCAGCCACTTAGCTATCCATTGTGGTTGTTTTGTTCCTTTGACACTCACAGTTTAACATTCTTATTTCATATAAAAGGTTAATCTTTTCCCATGTTAATTCTTATTTTATACAAAAAGGTTAATTTTTCCCATATCAGGCTCAGCCAGCCTCTGTTCAGAGGGTTTCCATTCAGATAAAAAACAACCAATCAACAAAATCAATACATTTTAAAAAGCCACTCTTTGCATATTATAGATATACATTGTACATTTATATATTTGAGAACCCCATGTACCCCATTTCAAAGCCTCCTTTCATACAAATAATATTGTTGTAGTATAGATGTTTTAATTACTTCGAGCAGCGCTTTCTGGACCAGATGTAAGCAGCTGAAGACGTTCATTACATTATACAGCAAAGTTATATAGTCTATCAGAAGGCACATGTGGCACATCTCAATTGGGCATTTTCTACTGGCATACGTGTAATTAAGGCATACAATAGGTTATAATAACAAAACTATTTTAACACATCCAACCAAATTCTGCCCAGTTTCTCTCCTTCAGTTCTGAAGTGTTTACATTACATAAAAGCATAAAATCGCAATCACAAAAAAGGTTAACACCTTAGGCCAATATCCCTGTGACTCTCAAACCAGCAGCACCTGAGAGAAAAAGGGAACTGCAGAACACTGCACAACTGCTAGATGACATCAAGCTCTCTATTTGCCCTCCTTCATTGAAAAGCCACCTTGTTACTTCATAGGATAGGGTACCTCTTTATCCCTGCTTGGTGATTTCACTAAGCTGTACTCCTGAGATCACACTCTCAAAGACAAAACATAGCTTTCTCTAACTCGAGCAAAGGCAAATCTTCCCCATAGTCTAAAGCTATCCGAAAACACCCTCTTCCCACATCTCCCCCTTTCTGTGTACTAATAGAACACCGCTTTTGATGGAACTTTCTAAAATTCTTTGCATACATAGAAGCAAGTTAAAAACTGTATAGCAAAAGCTACAGTTCTATGAACATGGCACGTCTAACGGACTGATGTAACCCGTAAAAGACACAATGCTCAGGTTGAGCTAATTAGAACATTCTAACAGAACTGGCATAATATATGGTTAAAGATAACAAAACTCCCAGCTACACCTCAGCAATAAGTTCACATTCTTTTCCATTTCTCTTACAAGGTCAGAACACAAACAGAACAGTTGCTTTTTTCAGACAAAGTTGCATCCTACTTACTCCCTTACTTCAAAGAACTTACTTCTTTGTTACCTGCTTAATCTGTCAAAGAACTTAGATCTTACTAGTTCAAATTCTCACACTTCACTCCTCTTACCAACAGAGATGACTCGATTAGGCCTGAATACATCATACACATCGAGACACAATGACTTAAAAACACAGCAAACCCTATCCTCACCCCTGTCTTTTACAATATGCTTTAAAGGTACGTTACATCTTCTCTTGTCTAAGACGCTCAAAAATCATAAGTTGTTTTATGTTAGCAAGATTCTCCTTGATCCATAAAGATAAAGCTGGCCAGGCTCCGTCTCCATAAGTAAAGAAAAATCTTGCAGGTAAACAGCAAAAGTGAAAAGGCTTCTTTGCCGGGTCAAAGATGACACCTTGAATATTCACGGTTCTGCCCGATATGAAATTGACCGTAACGTAACAATCCATCCTTACTCATCCTAACAACACTGATCTTTGGATACTTTGTTTTCGCTAAGGCACTGAGCCCTATTGATACTATCTGTGGCCTAATGTTGTTTGTTCTTCTTTCAAATTTCTCCTAGCTAAAACTTCCAGAATTCTTTTATCTTCCATAAACTTTGTTAAATCACGCTTGAAACCGCACATAAAATGAAAGTTTGAAAACGCAATATACTTTAGCCTTTTTTTTGGTAACACCTGAATTCTACCTTTTTTTATTTATTCTTTTTATAACCCAAAATGCAAATGTATTTTGTGTTACAATCAAACTTTAACTATTTAAAATTATGACAAACTGGTGAGTTAACATACAAGTCCGTGTCAACGTATTCTCTAATCACACAGCAATTAAGCAATCGTGATATTCAGTCCTAATAGACATAGATTTTTGGTACATTCTTCTGATGGATGCTTTTGATCTCAGATTATCATAACAGACATTGTGATCGGTGTTAGGTAGGTCTGCTGATTTTCAGCTTCATGTGAAATGCTCTTTGTCCCATCCTCTCGATTCTTGTGCTGCTGTTTGTTGAGATGATTGCAGTACTGCGTTGCAGAAGTGATGTTTCCAGGTGTTGACATGGGTTAGCTATTTCTTGCTGGTATTACTAAAACCTTAGTTACAAAATATGCATCCTTTTTGTTTTTTAGTATATATAATCCCTATCCTAAAAGAATTTTGAATACAAAGAAAACACACCAAAAAAAAAAAAATCATTCTATAATGTCCCTATATCAAACTCTTACGCTAACACCAAAAATCTCTACAGAACCTAAAGAACTATGTTAAAATTAAATTATCAAATCAATGTCTAAAAAGAAGCAAATAAAAAGTTAGAGCTCTTCCAAAATGCCATGGCACCAAAAAAAAAGTTTTTACCAAAAGAAAAAGTTAAAATTTGACCTCATAGAAAAATGAAAGTTTGAACTCATTACTAAATGCTTATACCTTACTATAATTACTAAATACTTAATACTTATAAACACTAAATACTTACTATTCATTATGCTTACTGATAAAACTTAACTATTGAAAACATGAAAAAAACCAAATCTCTAAAACACATCACAATCAGAAATAATGAAATAATCATTGCTGCTTTAAATCAGAACACAACTTTCGTAGACTAGAGAGGTTATCAGGAAGGGGGGGGAATGGAGGGGGGGGAGGTGGCTGGCTAGCAAAGGCACCATAGGTACAGTGGGGGGGGGGAGTGGAAAAGGAGGCCACCGAATTCACAGCAGCTGCCCTTCCAGGCAGCCTCCAGGTCAAATGTAGGATCCCCTGAAGGCATGGAGAGTTCCATGGAGGTGATAGCAGCAGTTTTGAGCTTAACTGATGTTTTTGAGCCTAAAACTCGAGGTGCCAGATGCCATTGTTTCTTCTCCACTCCATATCGCTGGATGTTAGTGCATACAACTTACAGCAGCAGGTCCTAAAGTACACAAAAGTATCTGCCAATCAGTGTTTCTTACAGGCTTCTAGGACACTCATCCTCTCCCAAGTCATGCTTTTTGCCTAAAGTGTCCCTTCTGTCCACAATTAAAACACATGGAAGAACTTTTAAGAGTTAGTGGGGGGGTGTCCGGGGGGGGGGGGGGGGGGGGGGTGGGCTGCTGTTGCTATTGGCCAGGCGCCAGTGACTGCAGCTCCAGGGGTGCAGGTGAGCTTAGTGGCCGTGGTAGGGGAGGGGGGCTGGGGGGGCGTAGAAGTCAAAGAGCAGCTTTGTTCTGGTGAAATGGCATTGATTACTATTGTAACAGCTTTATAATGCTCCGCTAATTGATCAAAAGAATCTTTAATCAGTCCCCACGCTGTAAGGGAAGATGGAACAATTTTGTTTACTTTTGTTGCCGCCCTGAACACGCCATCCCTCCCCGCTCCCGTGTCTTTTCATCCTACGTTGTTGCACTTTTTTTTCCCTCCCAGATGTAAGTAATGACTCCCAGTATCAAGTTATCTTTTGTTATTTGATTACCCATACGTGCTCATCAAAAGGAGGCACCGACCCTCAGTTTCCCCAGTCGCTTACCTCTGGCCGGAGTGACCATTTGTTGAGGTATCGACGTTTTAATTACTTCGAGCAGCGCTTTCTGGGCCAGATGTAAGCAGCTGAAGACATTTATTACATTAAACAGCAAAGTTATATAGTCTATCAGAAGGCACATGTGGCATATCTCAATTGGGCATTTTCTACTGGCATGTGTAATTAAGGCATACAATAGGTCATAATAACTATTTTAACACATCCAACTAAATTCTGCCCGGTTTCTCTCCTTCAGTTCCCAAGGGTTTACACTACTCTCAGAGTCAAAGACAAAACACAGCTTTCTCTAACGCGAGCAACGGCAAATCTTCCCTATAGTCTTCCAAAGCTATGCCAAAACATCTTCCCACATAATACTATACATCCAGTTAAACAGGAGAGCTTCTAGAATGTAAAAGCAAATTCTAGGGAGAGCAAAAGAGGGTTTCAAAGCATAAATATAACATGCGTATCAAGTAAAAACAGTGGACCTTCTTTTTTGTCTGCCATGGGAGGGGGGGTTGCCCTTCTTGGTTTCTTTGTTGTTTTTTTCTTTTTGTTTCTTTGTTTTCAATACAAATGGAAAAACCTTCCAAGAGGGCCCCACTCAGCTGCTCCCCACACACAGGGGCAAGAGAAGCCCCTAACTGGTCAGTGTTGCATCCCTCTTAAGGGGATCAGTTGACACCTAAGGTGCACCTGGGGGTATCAAAGGGGAATTTGGGGGCACATAGAGGGATCAGGAGGGCCCCTAGAGAGTCTCCCAAAGGATCTTTTAGTTGGATATTTAGGGTTATTTGCTCACCCCCCCTCCAAAGGCCACTACTGCAAAGCTTTCCCCCCGCCCCCTTCGCCCCACAACTAACCCTTACCATCCAACTAAAATACCCACAGGAGACCCTCCATTGGCCCCCACAAGCCTCTATATGCCTCTAAATTCCCTTTGACTTCCCATTCAAATTAAAAAACTAAAAATAAAACCAGTGATGTTTCCTTTGTGTGTCTTGTGGGTTTTTTAAATTTATAAATAAGAGAAATTTCAAAGCCTTTTTGCACCCACACTACTACTGCTCTGCAATCTCTCAATTAAGAGCACAGCTTTTTCTCTGCTGGAACTTACACTTACTTTTTTCCATGGGTTTTCATCCCCTCTGAGAGCATTCAGGCCTTCAAGCAGCTTTTTTGGGAGGCTTCCCCCACCCCTCACTCACCTGCTCCTCTCCTGCATCACCCACCCCCATGTGGTATCATGGAAGGAAAGAGAGACAGCTGAGGGGCTGCCCTGCTTTTCATCACCCTGACCCACAGACGCCCTTCTCGATAGGATTTGCACCTTCAGCACACAGCTGAGTTTTTGCTGCGCTTCTCTGCGAGCGCTGCTGCGCGGGTCTGCATCTCCAAGCATGTTACACGTTCTGGGATTTACTACCCCAAAAGTCACCTTGCAGTCGGTGCATTTCTTGCTGGCAATCAACCCATCTCTTCCATCTGTTGCTCTCATTGTTTTGTTTCAGCTTTCTGAGCCTGTGTTGGTACAAGCGCTTCTCAGGGCACCACAAACAGAGAGAGACAAAGCCTCCTATTCTCCAGTAGTTCCAGGAAGATTTCCAGCACCCCTAGGCAAGCAGCAACAGAGTGACAGCTGTGAGGTGACATCAGCCTGGCACTGGAGCTGGGCATTCTGAGCAGGTGAGGCACCCTGGGGAACACCTGCAGAGAAATCTTGGTTCCTCTGTGGAGAAGCGCTGGCCTTGGAGACAAAGCTGTCTTTGATCTGGGCACCAGCTGCAGCTCTCAGCAGTACCCAGCTGCAGAGCAACGCCCTGCACCTTCGTCCTGATCCAGGTGGAGAGAGAACTGCCAGGAACACAACTTCTCTGCTCTGGTTGCAGCATCCCCAGGAGCCGAGCGCAGCCTCACCGGTAGCCTGTTGGGGTGGAACGCAGCCCCTGTGAGAAGCTCCTGGGGTCAGGTGACAAACAAGAGGTTTTCCACAATGGAAACAAGGGAAGTCTCTTTGCCACCCCCATTATACCCATCAGAGGACCTCTGCTTACCTACCTGTTTGGTTGGAGTCTACACTGGCAGAAATTTCATCTCCTCGGTAAAAGCGTGGACTGAACAATTTCCTTTTCAGCCTTTCCCTCCTGACTGACAGAGATCAAACCCTACCTGGAGCCCACACAAGCCAAGCAGAAGGAAATCCCCTGCTAGGCTGCAGGGCAAGGCTGCACCATCGCGACAGCCACAGCCCTTGTGCCAACCGTGTCGCTGCTGCATGTCTTGCTTGCTCGGTCAATGAAGTGGAAAGCAAAGTGTCAATCTGTAATGAGTAAAGCAAAAAGCAAAGAACAGATCTCAGTTGCTCACATTGTAAAGCTGTGAGGAGGTTGGCATGCATCCAATAAAAATACTACAAAAATCATTTGTTTTCCATTCAGTGTTCATTTAACTCACAGAGCTGAGAAGTGATGGCCGTCCCAAAACACACAGTCAGCATCTGGTGGTATTTGGAGCACCAAGAAGGGAGTTTGGCATACTGGGAGGACACTTCCCCACTGGGAGAAGATCTGGGGCCCCACTGGGAGACTTGGGAAGGTACTGGGAGCACTAGAAAAGGATTTTGGAGTTACTGGGAGGAACAGGGAAAACACAGGGGCCATGCTGGGAAAGCAGAATAGAATACAGATTTAACCAGGCTGGAAAAGACCTTCAAGATCACAGAGTCCAACCTATCACCCACCACCATCTAATCAACCAAACCATGGTACTAAGTGCCTCATCCTGTCTTATTTTAAAGACTTGCAGTGATGGTGACTCCATCACCTCCCAGGGCAGCCCATTCCTCATGAGTGTAACACAAAGCAGACTTACCTGTGGTCTTGTTCTCCAAAGCACAACGTATAGGCCGCTCCTGATGTAGACATACACACACACACAACATGTACAGAACAGCAAGAGTCCTGCAGACAGGACTCCTAACAGGAGTGGGGAAACACTGGGTGTACCAGAAAGGAGAAACAGAGATAAAGGGCCAATTCTGGCATCACTTACAGTTCCACACGCCAGTCATTGTTGCATGCACTAGGAGCCCAGAGTTCCAAGTATCACTGGGTACAGCTGAGCCAACTGACTACATTTACACACTCAGGACGCCCCACCCCCGGCGGCGGCAGCCCCCAAGCCCCGAGCAGGCAGGCCCCCCTCCCAACCCCGGTGGCGGCGGCTCCCAAGCCCTGAGCAGGCAGCCCCCCCCCCCAGCGGCGGCGACCCCCAAGCCCCGAGCAGGCAACTCCCCCCACGGCGGCGGCAGCTATAGAGAAACCCCAGAAAGCAGCAGAGGCTAGCACTGACCTGGTACACAGCAGGGGAGCTAAGAGCTCTGCCAAGCACGACCCTGCACTGAGCCGTCTTAAAGCATCCGGCGCCATGTTGTTGAGGGCGGTGACACCGGCTCGGGGAGGGCGGTGCCGGCGGCAGCGCTGTCTTGGTGCCCCCCGACCCGTTTACGTGTCCCCAGACCCCCTCTGTCACCTCACACGCACAGCTTCCCATGGGTTTTATTCCTCTCCAAGACTGTTGAGTTCTGAGCAGCTGAGCCCTGGGGAACACCTGTACAGAAATGTACCTCCGAGAGCTGTCAGAAAAACGTTCATTCCCCCAGCAGGCAGCTCTGGCTTCAGACCAAAAGCCTTCTGTGATCATTCTGTTTAGCTCAGCACCAGCTGCAGCTGTCAGTATTACCAAACTACACAGGAATGGCCTCCTCCCAGTGCCCTCCCAGTCCCAACAGTTTCCTCCCACCAAAGGACTGGGAGAGAACTGGAAGCGACTGGGAAGAAACTGGGAGTGACTGGGAGAGCGCTAGGTGGAATCTGGGAGGGAAGGAGGAGGAAACTGTCAGAGACTGAAAGAAAACTGGGAGGAAACTGGTAGAGACTAAGAGGTAGTGGAGGCTCAAGTGGGAGGCACTGGGAAGAACTGTGAGAGAGCTCCGAGGGAACTGGGAGGAACTGGGAAAAAAGTCCCAAACAGGACCCTAAATTGGCCCAAATGGCCCCAAAGTAAACAGAGCCCAAACTGGGGTGATCTGGACCAATGGAGCCAGTGGAAGCACTTCCCACCTAAACTGCACTGATTGAAGAGAGCACAGCTCTGCTTTCCCACTCCTGGAAATCTGCCACACTGCAAGATGAGAAGGAGACTGGGAGGGACTGAGAGGAACTGGGAAAGGACTAGGAGAGATTGGGAGGGAACTGGGAAGGACTGGGAGTGAATGGGAAGGGAAGGACTGGGATGGGATTGGGAAGAGACTGGGAGAGGATTGGGAGGGATGGGGATGGGATTGGGAAGGGACTGGAAGGAGATTAGGAGAGATTGGGAGGCGACTGGGAGGAACTGGGAAGGAAAGGACTGGGAGGGGAAGGACTGGGAGGGGAAGGACTGGGAGGGGAAGGACTGGGAGGGGAAGGACTGGGAGGGGAAGGACTGGGAGGGATGGGGATGGGACTGGGAAGGGATGGGGATGGGACTGGGAAGGGATGGGGACGGGACTGGGAAGGGATGGGGACGGGACTGGGAAGGGATGGGGACGGGACTGGGAAGGGATGGGGACGGGACTGGGAAGGGATGGGGACGGGACTGGGAAGGGATGGGGACGGGACTGGGAAGGGATGGGGACGGGACTGGGAAGGGATGGGGACGGGACTGGGAAGGGATGGGGATGGGACTGGGAAGGGATGGGGATGGGACTAGGAAGGGACTGGAAGGAGATTAGGAAGGACTGGGAGAGGAATGGGAGGGACTGCAAGGAACTGCAAAGAGAATGGGAGGAACTGGGATGGAAATTAGAGGGACTAGGAGGGACTGGGGGTGACTGAGAAGAACTGGGAAAGAACTGGGAGGGACTGGGATACCACTGGGACCCTCACAAGTCTATGGGACCAGATGGGATCCATCCCAGGGCAGAGAGCTCTGGCAGATGAGCTCCAAGACACTGTCCAACAGTTGCCACCAGTCCTGCATGACCACAGAGGTCCCAGGTGGCTGGAAGCTGACAGTGTGATGCCATTCACAAGAAGGGCCAGAGGGAGGAAAGAACCTGGGAAGTCCAGGCCTGTAAGCCTGACCTCAGTGCCTGGCAAGACTATGGAGCAGATCATCCTGGGGGCAATCACAGCAAACCTGCAGGACAGGCAAGGGCCCAGGCCCAGCCAGCAAAGATTTGGGAGAGGCAGGTCCTGCCTCACCAACCTGATCTCCTTCTATGATCAGGTGACTGCCTGGTAGGTGTGGGGAAGGCTGTGGGTGTAGTCTGCCTGGACTTCAGCAAGGCCTTTGACACTGCCACAACAAACTCCTGGCCAAGCTGACAGCCCACATCCTGGGGGTACTGGGGGTTACTGGGAGGCTGTGGAAGGACTCTGCGGGGGACGGTTACTGGGGGGGAGTGAGTGGGGCACTGAGGAATACTAAGGGATAACTGGGAGGTACTGGGAAGGTCTCTGAATGGCACTGGGAAGAACTTGGAGACTGTGGAAAGACTTTGGGGCAGTCTGGAGAGGCTCAGGAAGGCACTGGAGGTTATGGGGAGGTGCTCCCAGTGCTCTCCCAGTTCCTCCCAGTGATGTCTAGTGCTCCCAGCTGGGTTCTGACTGCTTCCAGTTGTCTCCCAGGGCTGGAGGACTGACACCAGGTAGTGCAGGTATGGCTCCCAGTCCCTCCCAGTGCCTCTCAGTCCCTACCAACCTCCTCCCAGACTGGGAGAGGACTGGCAGGCACTGGGAGGGGCTCTGGACAGTACTGGGAAGGACTGGGAGGCTGTTAAGGGCTCTGAGAGGGAATTGGGGGGCACTCGGTGGGGTATGGAGGGTTACTGGCAGGTACTGGGAGGTATTGGGAGGCTGTGGAAGGACTCTGAGGGGGAACTGGGGTCTCAGGAGGGCAGTGGGGGTTACTGGGAGGTATCTGAGGGGTTCTAGTCATCTCCAGTTGTCTCTCTTACAGTTGTGTCCCAGGGCTCCAGCAATGCCTCCACTTGGTCCAGGTATGTTGCCCAGTGCCTCCTGGTCCCTACCAGTCTCCTCCCATACTGGGATAGGAGTAGAAGGGATTGGGAGGGACTGGGAGGAGAGGATACCACAAGAACTGAGTCTACTGCAACCCTTGCAGCTTCAACTTCCCTTCTCTGCTACTTCTCTTTTCAGCTCTATGTTTCTCAACAGGATTGCTGGATAGCAGAACAGGATGGATGACTGGGCCCCAAGAGCGGTGGGGAACAGAGGTAAACCCAGCCGGCGGGCGGCCGGGCACAAGCGGTGTTCCCCAGGACATGGAGGTGATAGAGGGTGTCCAGAGAAGGGCAACAAAGCTGGTGAAGGGTCTGGATAACAAGTCTTAGGAGGCGTGGCAGAAGGAACTGGGATTGTTTCATCTGCAGAAGAGGAAGCTGAGGGAATTATGGTGTGGGCTGGCTTCAGCTCTCAGCTATTTCCCTGTTGAACAAGGACAGCTTGTACTCACAGAAGGCACTGGCTGCCTGGGTTCAAGGTTCCTGGAGAGCTCAGGTCTCTGAGCCTTCTGAACAGCTCTGCTTAGCCCAAAATCAGACAGTTTCACGTGACCCTGGGGAAAAATCAAATAAAAGAATTCAGAAAGATTGTGCTTGAAGAATAGAAGAGGTTTAACAGCGGCACAGCCTTCTGAGCCCACGGCAGACTTGCACAGAGCTACTGCGAGCACCACTCTGCACGGCCTCAGCTGCAGACTGCGGGGTTTCAAGCACAGGCACCCCAGGAGAATCCAAACCTAACCTTGCAGCTGGCCTTAGAGCTCCTCTTCGGAAAACTCTCGCTGCCAGGCCCCACAAACCAACATCCTCTGTCAGCAAGCTGGATGCAAGAGCTGAAAAGTGTCAACAGAAACTGTAATTGGATGGCCCAGGAAGATCCTGCCAGTCTGAACGCACCAGACCTGGAACGCACAAAGAAACTCTGTTAGAAACTCGGGGGGTGTGTGTTCATAGCTTTAGGAGTAACAAAGCAGAACCAATTCCCAAAAGGTTTTCCCTGCATTCCCAGGGCAATTAGAGCCTTGCTCTGGCTATATTTAATACCTAGAAAGTTTCATCAAAATCTTTGCAGCACAACTAGAAGGAAAAAAAAAAAAAACCAACACCCAACCAAACCACAAACGAATTTATATTGTTAAGTAGGAACTCGAAATCCTACAGGAATTGTTTTTTTATGACAAATTATTCCTTTTCTTTTTTCCTTCTTTTGGTGTCATCCCACCTAGCACACACTCACCACCTAACTGAATGTCACAGTTGTGACTCAAAGCCAAGCAAGACAAAGTGTATCAAGGGAAAAAAAAAACCATAGAGAGAAAGCTAAAGAATTCTCCTCCCCTTCACTTCTCCCCTTGAGAGATCCAAAACTATAGTAAGGCAGGCCTGAATTTCATGAGCCCTGGGATTCGGATGAGCTCGGGAAATCATTTGGTTTGCACTCCGTGGGTCTTGTGGTCAGTTGTAGAACGACCTCCTTGCAACGTGAACTACAGGCTTCTGAAACTGGAGCCTCCCTCCCTCTGATACTTCCACGACCTTGTGTCCAAACCCTAATTACACGTAAATTAAATTGTCCACAGCTTTTACCACAGGTCAGTCTTAGCACCTGAGTTTCAGAGCCTAGATGAGTCTTACTGCTGTCTGAGCTCAGGAAAACATGCCAAGCTGCTGGCTAACTGCGGACATCACATCGATAGGACGGCATCGGCCCAACTTTAGATTTCAAACAGGCAGCACCTGTCTGAGCGCTGGAATCACGTAAGCGTGCCCAGGCAGATCACACAAGCAGGCTCCCTGTCCGGCACAGCCCTGAGGGCACTCGGCAGCTAGCAAACAAGCATCACACCGCCGCTCCCGGCACCCAGACGATGTGGGGGGAAGAGAACACACGACAGCTTCAATTGCACAAATAACCTGGTTCTAGCCTTTTAAAACTTTGGGGTTTATATTCTTGAGTGACTTTTTCCACCCAGACTTGGGCAGCTGGGTAGAAGGCAGAAGGAGCACGGGGAGCACATCCTAAGATTGTACAGGGGAGGATTCAGAATGCTACACTAGTCAGAAAAGGCACGCTCTGACTGGCTCTGAGCTCCGTCATCTGAAGTAAAACGTTGCTCAAGTGTTGGACTTAGCTGCAAGCAGGGAGAGTGCTTAAAGCCTCACAGAGGAATCAACAGCTACAGATTAGATCATTTTCAGGATGTGAAAAGTATGCTGTCTGCATGCTTCAAAGCAGAGTCTACTGACTGAGATGACCACAACTCTCCCAGGGACTGCTTCCTCAGATGCTTACCTGGGCTGAGACAAGCATTACCTTCATCTCTCCTCTCTCTCTTCAGCAGCACATTTTGCCAGGCTCCCTATCCTGACCTGCTGCCATATAAAGCAGGCCACAGTAGTTGTGATCAAGATAAGCCTGGAAGAAGAGAAAGGGCAAAAAATGCAGATAAATGGGGGGAATGAGGGGGGAAAAAGCTAAGCTAAGAAGAACCAGCACTCCTCAGCCATGATGAGGGAAGGACAGAGGACCGGTTTTGAAGGTAGGAAGGCCTTTTGGGCAGCATTTGCACTGCCAGCTGCATGTCTGTTATGGGCTGGGTGGCACAGAGGAATTGCACTGAGTCACTGCAAAAGACACTACAATAAATGTGCTTAGATGGAGGCTTCTGCAATCAAAGCTACAGGAATCGACAAAGGCCACGGCTTGCTCACTTGTTTCTTTACCTGAAAAGTTTCTCATTTTGTTCTAATTCCCCAAAGCTTTTCCCTGCATTCCCAGGGCAATCAGAGCCTTGCTCTGGCTGTACTTAATACCTAGAGATTCCCATCAAAATCTTTGCAGCACAACAAGAAGAAAAAACACAAATACCAACAACCAAACCACAAACTAATTTCTATTGTTAAGTAGGAACTCCATGTCCGGCACAGCCCTGAGGGCACTCGCCAGCTAGCAAACAAGCACAAATCCAAATCCAAATCCAAACCCAAACCCACCCCGAGACACCCCCAGCTCCCACGGGAGCCTGCAGAGACCTCCCAAAGGGTCCTTCGGAGGTGCCCGGCTGTCTGTACACGACCCTTGAGCCTTTCAGATGACCCCACGAGCACGTTAGATATCCCCAGACCCTTTTAGGTGCCCCCAGACCTCCTCTGGCACCCCCAAAAGCCGTGCGGATGCCCCCAGCTCACCTCCAGACGCCGGGAGGAACACACCCGGGAGTGCCGGGCGGGCAGCGAGACCGGAAGCCGCACTACAGGCTCCCCGATGCGCCGGGACCCCATCCCCCGCCGAAGGCTGGCGGCTCACAGGCACGCCGGGCACAGAAGGACGTCAGGAGCCGAGGCGAGGGCTGTCCGTGACCGCTCCTGTGCTAAAGGCGCACACGGCGGCACCCCCGTGAGCGCCAGGAAACACGCCACAGGCGGCCAGGAGCGCGCCTGCGCGGGACCGGCCCCGCTGCGGCGCATGCGCGGTATCCATGGCGACGAGCGGGACGCTCCCACAGGGGCGCGAACAGCGCCTGGCTAGGGCGCATGCGCTGTATCCATAGCGACGACCGGGACGCTACCACGGGGGGGGGCCGAACAGAGCCTGGCTAGGGCGCATGCGCTGTATCCATAGCGACGAGCGGGACGCTACAACGGGGGGGGCCGAACAGAGCCTGGCTAGGGCGCATGCGCTGTATCCATAGCGACGAGCAAGACGCTACCGCTCGCGCGCGAACAGTGTCTGGTTAGGGCGCATGCGCCGAATCCATAGCGACGAGCGAGACGCTACCACTCTCGCGAGAACAGAGCCTGGCTAGGGCGCATGCGCTGTATCCATAGCGACGCTCGAGTCACTCTCTCCGCCCTCCCCTTTTCCCCTAAGAATTTTCAAGCATTTCAAGCATTCAGCGCAGTTAGGCTGCAGCCCTGCGCTCCCGCGGGGCGGCACACGCCGCGGCACGGCTGCACTGCCGGCCATTACACACGGGGTGCCAGCCCTGAGCTCCCGCGGGGCGGCACACGCCGCGGCACGGCTGCACTGCCGGCCATTACACACGGGGTGCCAGCCCTGAGCTCCCGCGGGGCGGCACACGCCGCGGCACGGCTGCACTGCCGGCCATTACCCCCGGGGGGCCAGCCCTGAGCTCCCGCGGGGCGGCACACGCCGCGGCACGGCTGCAGTGCCGGCCATTGCACACCGGGTGGCAGCACTGAGCTCTCGCGGGGCGGTGTACGCCGCGCCACGGCTGCAGTGCCGGTCATTGCACACCGGGTGGCAGCCCTGAGCACCTCCCTGGCCGTGGGCAGCCGCGGGGGGTCGCTTCCAAAGCTGCCTTACGCAGCACTCGCTCCCCTTCCTCCCTCCCCAGCTGCAAACCAGAGGTTTGGCTCCGCCTCGCCTCCCCCCAGTACTTACAGGTTTAAAGATTCTGCGGTCCCCTCCGAGAATTTTCAGCACTTTAGGGGGGTGCCCCCAGCCCTCGCTCACCTGCTCCTCTGCTGCTGCAGCCCCCTGCCCCACGTGGCAGAATCACTCCACCCACAACCCCCCACTCCCTTTGATTCAGCCCCAAAAGGCACAAAAGAAAGCAAACTGCCCAGCCAGCAGCTCCTTCCTTTCACAGCAATGACCATACATTGTGTCTTTGGCCAAGACTCTCAGCCCAAAGGCAGGCCTGGCCCCTGATGAACTGAATGCAAGTGAACCGTCTGACACCACCACAACCCTGTGAATATTGCAAGGGAGTAGTGCACGCAGTATGATAATTAGACAGTTAACTGCTGCTCAAGCTTTACACAAAGTATCCTATTCACTTTGGGATTCCACTTAACACAAAGTAAAAGTAAAAAAGCCCAGAGGGACAGCCAACTCTACCTCTGAACTGCATCAAGAAATACTGGAATGAAGGGGGCATTTCTTCTGCTATTAATAGACGAAGATAACATGAAAACTGATGGGCTAAAGCAACAGGGCAAGAGTAGAAGAAAGATTAGACAGAATGGAAGATACAAAGCTTCAACTACATCTATTTATCAGCGACTCCAAATCAGATAACTTTCATTCCACAACTTTACTGGATTCAAACAAGCCAGTTGGTGAAGCGTCCTTGATTACAGGCGGTCCCCCCCCCCCCCCCCCCCCTGACGAGGGAGACGTGCAGAAGGCGGAGGCGAGGGAAGTAGTTCTTGAGCTGCGCTGCAGGCTGCCTGCGGGTTCCCCTACCGGCTCCTCCCTGTACATCACCGCAGCAGGAGTGGTGTGAATTTTGTCTCAAACCAGCTCATAAGACAACCTCTGCTTTTTCCCTGCGTGCCTGCATGGGTTTTGCTTCGTCTTTCCCTCACGGTCGCTGTGGCATTCGGGTGCAGGAGCAAGCTCCGGACAGCCAAACCAAACACCTGTGCCGAGGAAAAGGAAGTGGAGAAACAGGCTGAGCCCGTGAGCTCCAAACGTTCACCGAACCCCAGCAAACGCCTGTTATCTGCTGGCTGCTGCCACCTCCTCCTTGCCCTGGTCCCGCTCATTGGAGGCCGTCTGGCAAAAGCATCTGTCCCCACTTTCCTTGGCATTCTTTGAATACCCAGATTGGAAACCCGAGAGGCAGTGTACTAATTGGAAAGCGTGTTCCGGCGTGCGTGTCTGGAGGCTGGGCACCGACGTCTCACTACCCTGTGAACTCAGCATGATGAACCAAAGCTCTTCAGCTTTTTCTGCGGGTGAAAACACAACAGGACAAACTCT